>NC_060046.1:307500-545000 GCF_905333055.1 Maniola jurtina
GCGGAGGACGGAGTTTTATTTAAGAGGCAAGCGACGGGTCTACCCGCGAAATTCAAATTTTATTTGGTTCTGAGCAATTTGTAAACTAATACGACAACGTAGGCTTATGGTATTCTATTTGCGACAATAACAGTATTATCCCCACCTATTTCTATAAAAATCTTTACTTGAAAGGGTCCAGTTTAAGAAATTAGCTCTAGTATCGACTGTAACTCACAAATTAGTCGATACTAGAGCTAATTTCTTAGACTCCTTTTTACCAGACTACGGCTAAGCCAAAAGGAAGGGTTATGATTTCAGCACTCTATGTATGTATGTATATACGAGTATGTATGTAGGTTTGTCTTTATAGTTATGTGTGTTCCGCCGTAACACCTAAACTACTGAGCCGATTTTTATGAATCATATGTCAATCCATTCGTCATTATGGTCCGGGTTACATAGGCTAGAAATATGGAAAGCCACAGGCATTAATTAAGTTCCTAGAACCTACCTACAAAATTTTAATAAGTTTGATTGGTTAGTATTCAAATGAGAGTTACTTACTCCTAAGATATTAAAGAACGTTGCTAATAACGTCTCTCCCAAAGTTCTCATCTTCATATTCTATTTAAGTTTTCCTTTTATGATATTTTAGTGTTTGCATAAAAGAAGTTTTAAAATTGTTAGCCGTCGTGTCTTCATTTGTTATTTACCTACTTTCTTTTTATCTCATGTTATAACGATCAAACTTTGATAGAACTTTCCAGACAATAAGATAATATTACATAATAATACCACTAAATAATGACCGTGGCTTTGTCCGCGTGGGTTCAGGTTTTAAAAATACTGTGAATACTCTTTGGTTTTCGGCATAAAATATTCCTATAGCTAGAGTCGCTCTCTTTTTTATCCATGTAAAAATCACGTTGATCCGTTGCTCCGGGTCACACACAACACACCTCTGGAAATATTATGGAGAAGTTTCAAGTAAGTGCATTTAATTGCTTAAAACGCACACAGCTCTGAAAAGTTAAAAGTGCATACTTTGGTTTGAGCCGCCCGCCCGCGAGTAAAGGCGGGCGTCTTAACCGCTACCACAATACTTATTACCTAGCTATTACACCCAACAATTTCCTCGAACCAACCACGGTATAATGTTTACCGGTGTCAAAATCTCCGTCATCATTTCCTTTGAAAGAACCACCGTTCGGATATTATACGTGAAGGTAAGACGGTCAAATACAAAACGTCGGCAGCTGCCAACGGCTTCCGCGCCCAACTCAACGCTGACAAGTTCCGATGTGCATGCAAATTACAATTTCTCATTACCCATTCGAGAACGGATCCTGCGGTTTGGGGATTAAGATGGAATTGCTTTGGCAGCGGGTTGAACCCACGTTGAAGGTGTGATACGGTGCCTGACAGATGCCGATTGTATACCGAACGTGTATTATATTTTTAGTTACGTGTTCTTATTGAGAATGAGTTGTGTGTTGTGTATAACGAGGTTGCGTGCCTTTTTAGGGTTCCGTATCCAAAGGGTAAAAAGCGTTTTAGAGCCTCAATAGCTCAACAGGTTGAGGAGCCGACTGAATTCTAAAAAGGTCAGCGGTTCAAACCCCACCCGTTGCACTATTGTCGTACGTACTTCTAATACAGCTTTGCGCTTAATTGGAGGGGAAAGAGGAATATTAATCATGATTAACACGGTTAATATTCTTTTAAAAAAAAATGTAGCCCTATAACTGTCACTATGCTGTTTGTCCGCGTGTCACAGGTCTCTAGCTTGATGTTGAAATGTCTAACTCCTTTGTAAGTATGTAAGAAGAAGTAAGAAGTATGTAAGATTGCGTAGGAATTTCTCATTTTTTTTTGCTTTTTATACATATTTACGAGAATTTACCTGACATACGATTGTGGTATTGAAGATCCTTATTCTAGCTATTTATAGCTATTT
Source organism: Maniola jurtina (assembly GCF_905333055.1). Classification (NCBI taxonomy): domain Eukaryota; kingdom Metazoa; phylum Arthropoda; class Insecta; order Lepidoptera; family Nymphalidae; genus Maniola; species Maniola jurtina. Next base: position 309,440 of record NC_060046.1, read on the forward strand.
ATATTATATCTACCCCTGGCCCAGTACAATCTTTGTCTACTTTTTCAGTCGCCAGTAATTTTGAACCAATAGAAGTCAACAATTTTATTAAATTATTACTAGATTATGTGACTGGACTACCTAGATGTTTCACAGGAGATAATAATAATATACTACTGACAACTTTTAATTAATCAAGTCAAAGTTACAAAGCTGTATCTGGAAGTGTGCAGGCATAATGAGCCAAGCTAAGCCGGAATGCCCAATATCTTTCTGGACGGAGGCCAACTTTTAATGAACCTCTAGTAAATTTAACACGTACTGGAATAACTAATGAGGAAAATAATGTAGCTCGTACGATTCCGTTTAATGTAGTCCCGTGCTTCACGAGTTGGGCGCTTATTCACGAATTTGTTGCGACTTTTTTAGGGTTCCGACCCGGATCCATTTAGGGTCTTAGTAATAGGATCCCGTTGGCACTGAACTTATTAAGACTCCGCTATCCGTCCGTCCGTCTGTATGCCAGTGGGCTGTATCTCGTGAACCGTAATTGGTGGAGAGTTGAAAGTTGCACAGAATATGCATTTCTCTTACCACTATAACAACAATTACTACAAATTTCAAAATATTTAAAAAATCTAAAAGTATTTCTTGGACTATGGTATGGAAGCCTTCGTATGCAACTCCGACTCGCACTTGGCCGATTTTATTTATTGAAAGTACTTGAAGGAGTAAGTATAAGAATAATTGAATTTATGACATGGCTAATAAAACGTTATGTGCTGTTATAATATTACATGGCATTTATTTAAGACTATGTTACACCCTGGTCAATCCTCTACTTGTCTGTGAAAATCCCGTCAAAATCGGTTCAGCCGTTCCGAAGATTAGCCTTTTCAAACAGACAGACAGACAGACAGACAGACAGACAAACAAAAATTTGAAAAACGTGTGATTCAGTGTTGGTATCGTTCAAATAACCATATGAGCTTAATATGAGGTAATTATTTCGAAATTACAGACAGACACTCCAATTTTATTTATTAGTATAGATATTTAGTATAGTATACTATAAGACCTAATGTAAGCCCTTTGCAATAAATGAGTTTGAATTTGCACAACACAACTCGATAATCAAATAAGTTTATTAATGGTTGGGTAGGTACCTACACTCCTTTTTTTGGAAAATCGTGTAAGAAAGATGGCATGGTTCAATTCTACTTCAGTCTGTTGCGCCTAGCTATGATAAAATAAAAACAAAAACAAAAGAAAAAGTTTAAATTCATTTTATCGCCTAGGGCCGCATAAAAACTGAAATATTCCAATCCATTCTAACATTTAAAATGTTAACTGATCAAAAAACGGTTTAGCGGAACGTGCTTCCAATGCAGATGGGCCCATCAAATGTGTGGAACTAGACGATAGATTAATTGCTGACCTAAGGCTGGAGACATACTCACAACACGCCACTTTGACACAATGCGCCCCCGCCCATACAAGGAATCAAAAGCACAGATCATGATAGTTGCTTACCTTACAAAAATTCGAGGCTTCACCTACACATGCAGGCGTCAAATGTAGGCTATGAAATCTATAACTCTATTCTTGAAATCTATATGTATAGAGCACCATTTTAATACTGAATTTTTTCCTTTTTTTATTGAAAATGTTACAACAAAACATAAAGCTATCCTTATCTAATTACTGTACAAATCATGCCCGCGTGGAATGGTGCCGAGAATACTGGTTGCAGTACTGAACACTACATTTAACATCGATGACTGAACTCTAAAAAAATATATTGCAATGGTAGTTTACTTTAGTAGCAGGTGCATATTCACTGATTGAAGCTTTTAACCGTCAGTAATGCCAACTCCTCGGCGAGTTAATAGCTCGATCCGGCGAATAAACTGAATGCAGTTCGATTGCTACAATCAAAATTATTCACATGAAATCGAGGGAAAGCTTTTTGGGCGGTATTCGTTAGTTTATTTATTTTTATTCCGACAGATTCGTTTGGAGAGTAGCTGTACCTACATTCATGGCTTTTTAATTTATTACTTGGTGTGTGTTTACTGTTATCCTGACATGAAAACTATATGCTTAGTTGCAATTATAATGTATAAAAGCCATGTAAAATAAAAGTAGAGATAATAAAAAACATTGCAATTACTTTTTGTTATTTTTTCAAGCAAAAAGGTCCAAACGCACTTACGCTGCTCTGCACTGCGCTACTAAGCTCCATACTAACTAACTCAAATAAACAAATACGGTCTAAATAAGTTCGTATGGAGCAAAGTGAACCCTCAGTGCGCAAGTCTGACTCGCACTTGGCCGGTTTTTTCCATTACATCAGCCTGTATGCGTCCACTGCTGGACATAGGCCTTTCCAAGAGCGCGCCACCATACACGGGCCTTCCTCATTTACCCGCCCCCCACCATCTTTTTGAGGTCATCGGTCCAGCGGGCTGGAGGTCATCCCACCATTGCGTTTACCGGTACGCGGTCTCCACTTCAGAAGACTAATATGCCTTATTCCCATTAAATTTAGACGAAGTAGCACATAGCAAATAGCTACAAATAAAGTGCGTAGCCACAGCAGCACAAAGGGGTAAAATTGACAGTATGTGCATCGTAATGGTGCGTCGTGAAGCGGACACCTTTGTGGTGGTCTCTTTGTGCGCGGCCTAGTTGCGGCACTCGTTTGTGGGCGGTTTTTCCCGCCGTCACTTTGCGGCGCAGTGTTGCCCGCTTCTAGTGCCTGATACAAAGCGATGACTATCACACGGCTTAGATACGAGATACGGACATTTTCTGCAAAATGAAAACTAGTCCAAACAAATACACTTGTTTTTGGCCTCGATTTAAAAAAATTGTAATTAAAAAACCAAAAAAAAAAACAGACAGTCCTGTAGGCCACCATAGATACATATTATATCCATATCTGTTCAAGCATTAGAAGTTATGGTGGAATAGTGAAATAAAGAAACTATATAAATTTACTTAAATACATAATTACATGAAACCTAAAAATATTTTTGTAGAGTGGTCTAAGAATTTGTTTGTTTAAGTATTGATATTACACAAAAATATAAGTAAGCACATAATAATTTTGCCAATTGATATGTACATTTTATAAAAAATAGGCATAGTTTTCTCTAGCTATATTTTATAACAAGTTTTACATGCCGAAAATTTCATTTCATTTCAGTCACGTATGTCTATTAAATTTTGCGGTTGGAAAATCTAATATCAAAGTGACTAGTGCAAATTTGTGCGGATTTAGAAATAACCACAGAACGTATATCATGGAAATTGTGAAAAGCCAGTAAGCGATAAAATGATGTCAATTATTTGTCGATCCATCAGAATTGTAATAATATGCGTAGTACGTAGCTGGCTGCTTTGTACAATGAACGCATTGTACAAAGTATTTGATATCTATACGTTTATAAATACTATTGTGCAAAAGACAATAATGCTATGAGTGGAGACCGCGTTTAAGCAAGCGTAGTGTAGGACGCCCTCCAGCACGATGGACCGACGATATAAAGCGGCTGGTGGGAAGTGGCTGGATGAGGAAGGCTGAGGACCAGGTGTGGTGGCGCTCTTTATAGAGAAAGCCTATGTCCAATTTCTCATTTGGTAGCTTACGATACAATGGTTTAATAATAAACATTGAATTCAACGGACATCATACCAAGACGCTAAATAATATACGTATAGGGTGTATGTGTTACTATTACACTACCTTAACACAATCCATTGCCAATAACCATTTGCCTTATCATGTAGTTTTAGTGATTAAGTATTTTTCAAACCCGCATTGTACAGGGTGCAAAACTCGCCCCACCACGACACGGGATTGACTTCGTGTGGCCTATTTACGGAACAGTCGTTGACCTCTAGGGTCAGTCAGATGTTTTATTTGCAATATATTGTGAACTTCTGAAAAACACAGGTTTTTTTGTGGTATCTTATCAGTAATCATCAGTACTATTACCTGTCTTCGTTTTAGCTAGCGTTCTGGTCACACTCTGTATATATTTGACATACAGGGTGTATAATCTTGTAGAGATTTTTTAATGACCTCCTCTTTCAGTCTCACTATTCGATTTCACCTCATTTAATTCCAAAGCAACTATCAGGTACAGTTTTCCCCACAATTAAAACCCGACTCATTATGCGCGTTCCCCTTTCATAGAGCTCCGTTGGTATTTGTTTCTCTTCAAAAACAATACATTTTAGACTGAATGGGATGGAATGTAACATTTTATTCAGTTGGAAGTTCATTTAGAATTGATAAGGCCTCTAATGCACTTAATACTTTTAGTAGCGCAATCAGTAGTTGACGCAGTGGCATTGCCCAAATCAAAAGTAGGCAGGCAACCAGGCTCCGTCTTAGCATCATCATCTCTTGCCAGCTGTGATTTCAATCAAGCGTCATCGAAACACGAGGCTCTTTTTTACAACATCTCCATAGCTACCGAAAACATTTTCACTTTCAACACCTTGGTGCCTGGAGTACTTAAATTCCATCATCCACTGTACGAGATTTTTATACTACGCCCACACGTGAAATCAACTCCCTTTGCCGGTGTTCCCACTAGTTTTCAATATCAAATAATTATATCGCATAATCAAGGGGTGGACCAACAAATACCTGACAGCTGGCAACGCATTGGTGGACCCTCTGGTGTTAGAAATATTCATGGGTGGTCGTAATTACTAAACCAGGTGATTCCTGCGGGTCGCATTAATATACAAAAAAAGATGCAATCGCAAAATGAAAGTTGCTATCGCTGCTGCAAAAAGTCTAGGGTATACTAAAGCCCTTATTCAGTGGGAATGCGAACTTCATTCGGAATTGATAAAAAGTCCGTATCGTGGATGGCGCAGTCGGCTATTGTGTGTTAAGTTGATGACAGTTTGGATGCGATTCCAAAGTTTGACGCTATTCGAACTGTGATTTAAAAACTTTTCCTATGGAAGAGTTGCTCGTTGGAAATACTATTACGAGTTAGTGGGGAACCTTCTCAATCTGAGTTCACTCGCTTTTGTCAATGATATTGTATTCAGCGAAATATACAAAATTTATTCCGATATAACACTATTTTCAGGAACTATAAAAGTGATTTTAGATTACGGTACGACGCCGTGTAGAAACTACGTACATATTTTAATTTTTCTTTTAATGATGTGACCACAAATTCGTGGCTTTCTGAGATTCTCCGCTACTTGTGCTATAAGACCTACCTACCTGCCAAATTTTATGATTCTAGGTCATTCTAGGTCAACGGGAAGTACCCTATAGGTTTCTTGATAGACACGACGGACGGATGGACGGACGGACGGACAGACAGACAGACAAACAACAAAGTGATCCTATAAGGGTTCCGTTTTTCCTTTTGAGAAACGGAACCCTAAAAATAAAATAAAAATTCAGAACTTTAGTTGTCGTCCATTGCTGGACATAGGTTTCTTGTTCACACCACCGCCTAGCACCACTTGAGGCTTTACTAAGACTTGTTTGTGTTGTGAGTCACAATATAGTAATACGGTGGTAAATTATTTTGACGATGATTCAAAAGCACTTGTAAAAGTTTACTAGAATAAAATTCTATTCTATATATCCACGTAGCGAATCGCTGCACTTTTCTATGCGAGGTCGTCATTCCAATACTTTTTGACTGCAACATCTATCAGCTTTTTTGGACTATATCTGCCCGTTGCAAGTTCAGCTTCATAATCTGCTGAGCTATGTCGGTTGCTCTGGTTCTCCTACGGATATCCTCATTTTTATTATTTTGTTACATATTAACAAGTTTTAAAATATTAAGTTATTAAGTTTTAAAATTAATGTACAAAAAATAAAATAATGATCAAAAATGTTATCTACTAGAAAATAAACTTGCCAAATAATGTTTAACAGTAACTAATTATAGTTAGATGTTTTGACTATTTTTGTGATTAACAAGAAAATTTATAACACCCCCGACAAATGAAGGTTACAGTAACTAGATAACTAGCTGATAACTTTCAAACGGCTGAACCGATTTTCTTAGATTAAGTATAGCTAAGAACACTCTCGATCAAGCCACCTTTCAAACAAAAAAAACGAAATTAAAATCGGTTCATTAGTATAGGAGCTACGATGCCACAGACAAATACACAGATACACACGTCAAACTTATAACACCCCTCTTTTTGGGTCGGGGGTTAAAAATCAGTCGTTTCACACTTACAAGATAACAAAGATCAACACCAATTTCCCTATGGATCGCGTACAAAAACTTTTACGACATTGAAATTTCATTCAGCAACATCAAATATGAACTACCCCCACATATAAAACGTCCAGCGACGCGGCGGGTGCTGGTTACGGTATTTCCATCAAACTTTATGAACTCATTCAAACCCTTCAGAAAATTTGTAAACACAATATGAAACATTCTTTCAGGCTGTGTGTAGCGCAATAACAAACTTTATGTGTACGTGGTATAGTTTAAAATTGAATGGCCATGTAGTATTGAAAGTAAAGAGAATTTGTGTCGCTTTTACAATACTAATTGCATTCTGAACATAGCGGTCGTTCGCGTCGTATAATATGTTAGCGCCATGTTGGGGTGTCTTTTTGACAAACTGAAGTCTGCCAGGCTACGGGCTTCGAGGCCGGACCTCCTTATCCAGGTGTGTCCTCAGAGGTATCTTGAGATACCTGGACTATTTATTTCAGACCTTTTCAAAATGGCTGAGGGCCGGACCGGCATAAGCCTGGACAACTGGATTCATCTATATTTTGGGGTTTGGTGTAAAATCTAGTGATCGCGGTATCATATCCGGTGGGTTGGGGTGTCAAGTCTGCCTCGGGTTTTCATTACAAAGTTTTCAATTATGTTAGACATGACTAATACTCCCCCTTCCCCTCCAATTAAGCGTAAAGCTTGTGCCAGGAGTGGGTACGATAATAGTGCAACGGGTGGGGTTTGAACCGCCGACCTTTCGGAAGTCAGTCCGTTCCTCAACCGTTGAGCTATCGAGGCTCTATTGTCGCAAAGTCGCGTGTTGTCGACGTTTTGTCGACGTTTCCGCTGCGTCATCGAGCGTCGGTGATTAATTATAACGGAGTGGATCTCTTGAATAGCTTGTTGTACAAAATAAAGGCTATTGTCTTGTCTTTGTAAGCTCGATTGACTGACATCACTTTTGAACTTTGTGTATTTAGGTGTTGTGAGATTATTACTATGGGAAGTAGTGTTATCGGATTTCTATTTTTAAGAATGCTTACCTATCTAGATTTTTTTTAATTTTGACTAATTCTTCCGAATCACACACACCTCACACACGAACACCTCAGCAGAATTAAAAAAAAAATTGGTTGGTCGTGGTCGCGATATCTCAGGAATAGTGACTCTTAGAAAAAAGTATGAAACAATTAGATTAAGAAGAATTAACAAATAGATAATTTTATGATCTACAATTTTTGTCTGACTTTTATGATAAAACTTATCGTTTAGCTCGAAAATGCAAAAAAAAAACTATTTTCGTGAACTTTGACTTTGAATAACTTGCGAAGCATGTGCGAATTATTATTATGTGACTTTTAAGAAAGCTTTTAGAACGCCAAAATGAAGGTAAGTATATACCAAAATTCAGCCCATTGCCCCTCATTCCGAGATTGATACCTTTTTTATGCCAAAGTGACTGGGGCTATAAGTTGATGGGCCGTTCCGTAGGAATTTTATGATTTTCCTAGTAATCTTCCTAAATATAATTACTTAATAGAAAAAGTAGCCTGCCTGTGTCCGTCCCTGGCATGCAAGGTATAAATTTCATCAAAATCGGTTCAAAGGATGAGCAATGAAAAACAGTAGAAGTATGGATTATACCACATTACATAAGTCTACGCAAATAATAGCGTTCATGTATTAAAGCCAATTGATAGAGCAAAAGAATATAATAAAACGAGCGAACATATTCATAAGTAGTGCCTTTGTCGTCTCGGTTTACGAGCTACGGCTGTTTGGATTCGTTTTAGCGAACTGCTCGTATGGTACTCCTATGATAAAACATTGTATTTTACTGCCTATTGTATGAAAAGATGGTTCAGAGTGTTTATATTGTGTAACGAGGTCTTAAAAATGTTTGGTTTAATTTTATAGCGGTGTTTTATGACTGATTATTTTATTTCAACAAAATTAGTCTTGTTATTAGGGGTGATATTGTGGTCCACAATCTACATACATACACGACTAGATGCCACAAACAAGTGTAAATTAAAATTTTATAACACCAACAAGTGAAGGTTACAGTAACTAAAAAAGAGCTGATAGCTTTCAAACGGCTGAATCGATTTTCTTGAATTATAGCTAAGAACACTCTCGATCAAGCCACCTTTCAAACAAAAAAAAAAAAACTAAATTAAAATCGGTTCATCAGTTTAGGAGCTACGATGCCACAGACAGATACACAGATGTGTCAAACTTTTAACATCCCTATTTTTGGGTCGGGGGTTAAAAAAGGAGTGAAATGACCGAAGGGCGTACCTATGTATTAGAATTTCTTTACCCCACGATAACTTATAAATGCCTGAACAGATTCCGATGTAATATGTGGTATCTTTAAAATCATCCCGAGTGATATTGGCTATAAACTGTAAAAAATTAATATAGCGGCTGTATGGCAACATTTTCAAATGTGATTTTTTTAATTTTTAGTTCGTTTCTTGGCAGGGCTGACGTGGTTTTTAATTTTTTTCCTATTTAATGGTTTTGTTTTGACTTGCGACTTTTATATTAATTCTTTAATTGCTAGTAACTAATATTATGTAATGTATTACTCTCTAGCAAGTCGCAAAGCTCAGATCGATATCGGTATAGAAACCGGTACTAGCAATATTATTGTAATGAAACAGAATAATTAATACCTAGTCTCTGCATAAATATAATGAGAGCAAGCCACTTAAAGAAATAAGAGTGGATAAATAATACAGCCTCTATTTTGTACTACGTTCATGGAAGCCATCGCTCTTTTACACACACGAGTGCACCGGTACGTAAAACGCATGTGAGTCCATGTGTGCGTAATAAGTAAATGGAATACGTTCGCTTCATACATTTTTACTGAAGCTTCCCGGAAGTGGCTATACCTACTAAATAGGTTGCTGCAGTCTCTTACAAAACCTTTGAAGAGGAAAACTACATTCGTTCATTAGCGCATTTTAACCATAGATATAAACAAGCTAAAGTTCAAAATTCAATGAAAATATAAAAGAATAGATTTACATGCAATTGAATTGCATGCGAGTTACAATTAGCCATATGCGTCAGCATGAAATGATAATGAGAGTAGGTAGGTATATCATTAAAATTAAAGTATAGGGGTTTAAGCTCTACACTTTAAACTTTAATAGGTAGCTGTTATCGAATTAATATTAATGAAAATATAATGAAACCTTTAGTTTGGTACAAAATACGATTTGTTTGTTGTAACTTTGTTTTCACATACACTAGTCTATCGAAGCATATAGACCGCCGAGTTTTTAGGCTTGCGCATACTTCAAAATACTGTAATTTTTTTTACAGCTTTCATAAATTGATAGTGCGCTTGGAAATGGTGAATATGTCGAAAAACTTTAATCACGTGAACAAAACCGGGGCAAATCAACTAGTACAAAATAAATCGTTAATTTTCCATTATAATATAACCGTTAAATTGTTCCCGCGGCGTGTACCTCGTTATCCGTTATTTTACAAATTCTATTCTCATCACAAATTCATCCATGTTATATTATTATAACAACAATATCGGATAATTTGAAAACGGTTGTCTGTTTTATTACATAGCCTATATTGCTCATGCATTTTGGATTTATGACAAATTAATGAAGCTTTGATTTACAAACCAGAACAAAATCAATCTGTGGTTAATTAATATTTGGTTGTGTTGATTATTGTTATAACACTAGTTTTTAAATAAAATGGAATCGGCTTTTTTATTTCATAGAGCTCCTATCAAAAAAGCTAGCAAGAAGTATTAATTATTGTCCATAAGCATGTTTGTCGCCAAGTGCAAGCCTCACTTGCAATAAAAAAAGAAAGTCAGTGGCAAGTGTGGTCTGCCAACAGAAATCAAAACTTTAAACGATGAACAGTGGAATTTTTGGATTTTCAAATTAATTGGAGTAACAAAAACTGAAATTTCATAATTTGTTTATTTAAAACTAGGTAAGTATTAACTAGTTTAGTTTTTAAATCTATCGGCATCGTGCAAGAAGTTTTCTATTAAAAAAATACTCCCAAAATTTTACACATTTTGTACCTGTAGAGGCGTACCTAAGACTACTAGCAATAAATTATGTAGATAGATAATTACACGTTTAGTTTGCCCACTGATTTATTAAACAGATGTGTATCCGCCGTAATTGGGAACAAATAATCACTGTCACCGAACATCACGGAAAACCGACCGAAGCGCGGGCACGCGTCACTCAATTAACGAACCAAAACAACCCTAACACTGCTGTACGTGCCCAAAAACAAAAGCGACAATATCGCGGACAAAACGACCCATCCCACCAATCAGTGCTGTTGGAATATCAATTCGCAGGCGATGTTAATTGTCGGGTCGATCGGACCCAATGACGTGGACAATTTGCGAGCGAAAACGCTTGACAGCTGACGGTTGGATATAACTAAGCTGACGGCCTCATGTGCAAGACAAACGTAGTGGCCGTCAGCCACGACACGAGTTCACGAGTTGGAAATCGTCGCTTGGAATTGAAAAGGATACTTGTTTTGATTTGTTGCACAAGTGGCGCATGGAGCGAGACTGCGTTGAAAATGTAAGCCCGTTTTTGAAGAGAGAAATTTTTGTTTCGGTATATCATGAACGAATTACGTTTCGTTTCTTGTTAAAGCTGAGTTCATTTAATTCATACACGAACATTTTCACTAATTTCAAACACATTGTTATTATAATAGCAAAGTTAATTCTATTTTAGCCTTTAAGCTTGACCAACAGTCAAAGTTTAATGAAAAAAATAATCGTTACTATTGTAAAAGAAATCACAAAGTTGGAAATACGGTGTGATTTCAACTGAGACGTAAATAATAATAATTAAGGTCAGGTTAGGAATCCGTTGTTGTATTAGGATACACTATACACTTTGCATAATTAAACGTTAAATACATTCCTACTTATTCAGTGCACTTTACTTTTTACTTAATTGCAATGAGCACTAAAAATTGTTTTAATGTTGCTTTCGAAAGATTTGGCGGAGCTCCAAAATGGTTAACATTTAGTAATAAAGTTAAATAGTTCTGGTCACGAGGAAATCGTTTTATTTAGAAGTTTACTAAATGGAGTTACATAATCCGATACTAATATTAGGTATAAATGCGAAAGTGTGTTTGTCTGTCTATCAGTTTTTCATTGAATTTGGATAGCTTGCACCCTGGAGACGTAGGATACTTTTTGTCCCAGAAATTCATACAGTTCCCACGACATGTTTATAAACTTAAACTTACGCGGATGAATTCAGGGGTATCATTTTGTAATCATAGTTATTATTAAGCCTTAAATATTAAAAATTCTGGATAAAATATGGATAGGCACACTTCTATTGTAGATATCGTTTATGAGAATCTAGTATTCATTTAAATAGCTTGATGTGACATTGAATAAGTTGTGTGTGCATTTCTGAGTGTGTAGCTCTCTATTTCATCTAAAAAATAAGCTAAAGCGATATATATAACTACAGCACAAAAAATTCCGAGGTGTAAAAACTTAACATTGAAACATTTACGCTACAGTAAATTTTTCATACAAAATAGGTTAAACATACTTCACGAAACATGTCTACTTAAGTCTGTAGCATTAACTGAAAATAGAATTAAAATATTATTCATTATATTTTTTATCAAAGCGGGTCTCAGAGACCAAGGCCAGCTTCAGACGGGTTGTGCCGTCGTTGTTAAGTGCACTCGTGCTGCTTAACCTCTTGTGGGGAACGACGTTAATACACGTGACTTAACAGCTGGTTTTTAGGGATCCGTAACTCCGTAAGAGGAAAACGGAACCCTTATACTAGACACTTTCACTTTGTTGTCATGTCTGTCAAGAAAACTTATAGGGTATAATATATATAGTTACATCACTAAAAAAAAATATTAAAATGTGTTCATGAACAAATAAATAATTAAATTGTATTTTCAATATTTTCGATTATCAAAGTAAGATAACTAGGTATACCAAGTGGAGTATCATATGAAAGGGCTTTACCTTTATAGGTTTTCTTGACAGACACGACAGACGGATAGACAGACAACAATGTAATCCTAATTCCGTTTTTATTTTTGAGGTACGGTACCCTGAAAATGGACTCCCTACAAAAATGTCAAGTATAATATAAGAAACGTGTCCTTAACCTCTCGCGGAAAACCATGGTAACATACGTACGTGCCTTAATGAAAATATCGCGAGTGAAAAAGCTGTTTCTGCAATTAGGAAAAAGAACTTCTCCTCTCCGAAATACTTTAACTTTTTAAATATTTTTTTAATACTTGGCAGAGCATCTTTTTATTATTCGACTGCAGTGCGTTACCTACTTCATTTGCATACGGATAATTTTATTAACTTATATAACGAATATTTTTATAGAGTCCTTATAAAAGCGCGCTGCAGTATAAAAGAGATAAATTACGTTTCAAAGAAATTTAATAATTCAGTCATAATTTAAAAAGAGGTTGGAGCTACCATAACAATAATATTTTATATTATATATACACTAGATGATGAATCGTGACTTCGTCCGTGTGAATTTAAGTTTTTAAAAAGCTCGTGGGAACTGGTTGATTTTCCAGGATTAAAACAAGTGTAACCTTCTAGACGCAAGCTATCTCTACCAAAGAGACGATGCCCGCAAACTTTATCCTTGTGAATTTAGATTCCCGTTCAAACTCTTTGATTTTCCGGGGCCAAAAGTAACCTAAGTCCTTTCCCGTAATGTAAGCTATCATTGTATCGTCAAAATGATTCAATCTTATCAAACTTCCGAAAATCATTTTGGTAATATAGCTATGAAAACCTGCAAATTATTGAAAGGAGAATGATTTATTTGACGAAATATTTTCTCTACGGTACACTTAACGATATTAAATTATTAATAAGAATACTTACTGTAGGAAAAGCGACGTTTTTAGGGTAGCTGAATTTTGCCAACTGGACCCTATTACTAAGCCTCCACTTTCCGTCCGTCCGTCCGTTCGTCTGTCTGTCTGTCTATCGGCGGGCTGTATCTCGTGAACCGTAATAGGTAGAGAGTCACAGAATTGGTATTCCTATTGCCGCTATAACAACAAATAATAAAAATATCAATGGCTGCCATGAAAATTAAACACAATTAAAAAGTATTATTTCTTGTACGATAATAAGAAACTCTTCATGTGCGAGTGCAATTTGCACTCGCCTGATTTTTCCTTTTACTTCAAGAGGAAATAATAACAAAAAAAAATTATGAGTGTATTTTGCCGCCAAAAAGAATCATACTGTGAACGCACCTGACGTTGACATGTTTGGTTTTGTTATATTCCAATATCTGTCAACCCGTTCGCTTAGCTTTGACATTTTTATAAACACCAATGTTGCTGAATTTTGTAGAAAACCCCTTTTTTTATTCGATGTCAATCGACAAGGTAGCCTTTGACTGACATCTCGCCTGGTGGTAAGTGATTATACCAGTCTTAGAAACGGTCTGTAAGTTTTTGGTTTTTAGATTACGCTTCGCTTCGACTACGTGGTCAGGTACCTTTAGGCATAAAGCAAAATCCTCTTTAGTAACAACCAATGAATCTCGCTAGAGCTTTAAATTCAATTCCAGTTTTCATTAAAACTACAAATATCACATTACAATGGAACAAAGCAAGGCTAAATGAGAGCCCGGACAGTACAAGCAACCTTATTTTAAACTCTATTGTGTTGAGGCCAGAGTATAAAGTTGTATAACAATGGTTTCCAGTGACATACGATATGTTACGTCACAACTCACAGAGAGAAAGGGTCAGGATGAAACTGGGAGATATGGGATAGTTGTTCCAGGATGTATGGCGTGTAGACTTGCTGAAAGAGAATAGTGAATTACTAACCTACTAGCAGATATTATAGTATAATAACTAATAAATATATTACAATAACTAAGTACTTACGTAGATTTTTTGACCCTTAGGCTGAAATGTATACTTTGACTTTGCTTAGATTTAAGGTTCAGCTAAAACGAGACAGATTTATGCCAGTTATACCTACAGCTCTATATCGTTTTAACAGTGTTTTAAGTCTGAGCAAAGTCGAAGTAGGTTATATAGATTTTAGCCTAGACTTAAGGTGGATGTGACTGTAACTCACAAATTAGTCGATACTAGAGCTAATTACGTAATTGATTTTCACAATAATTAATTCGTAGAATACAATTTTTTTTTACAAATTCAACAATTTCACAGTCAAAAAGTGATCGTGGATATTTTTGACTTTAAAATAGTAATATTAATTATTAAAAAAAATAAGAATAAAAAAATCTTTTTTCCCCACTTACTGGTTATTATTACTTGATGTTTTTAACTTTTCTTGTACAAATCAGGTATTTACTTAATTTTTAGTTAAATAGTGTAAATTTTATGAGTTATAAAATGTTGTAAGTACTTTCTGTTTTTTTTAAGTGTATTATTTTAGGTTAGCTTGAATGTTAGGCTATTTTCTTTCATAAATACACCTGTAATGGACACACATAGTACTGCAGTGAATTTATTTATTTTATAGTCATTGTATGAAAGTTGTTGGTGTTTAAATGCAGTGTAAATGAAAAAAAAAAGCGTAGGTAGCTTTCAGTTTGATTTAGTAGGTATATGGATGAGACAACTTATTGAGAATTTGGAGACTCTTCTGAATCTTCAAACATTGCTAATCAATAATGATTAATGAATCTAGTATCAACTATCGCGTCGTGTCGTACTCATGTCATGAGAATAGAAATCATAAAAAAATTAACTTGTCTTTAATAAAGTTTCACAAAGAGCTCTCCTTACATGACGGCACACATCGCTAAAGGCGGTTCCCCGTACAAAAAATAGACTCAAAATGGCACGTGCAGTGCACCCTTAAATTTAAAACTGTCGACATCTTAACTATTTTATCTAATATTTTCAAAAGTAAACTCTGTCACTTTGTAATAAGGTGTGTTTTAAAATGTGGGCTCTTTGAAAGGAGTTATTTCATCGTTTACCTTCAAAAATAAACGCTATCCTTTTAAAATAAGGTCTGTTTTGAAATGGATGTAGTTTGAGAAGAGTAAAAAGAGAGGCTTTCGGCTACATTTTAAAGCTTGATGCATGGTTTTTTAAATGTCTTTAAATACCTCGAGCATTTCTGGAGAGAAATAATTCTTTGAACGAAGCTACGTACTTAACTAGAAGATGCTCGCAACTTTTTGCCTAACTACGGGCATGAACCTACGGTGTTGGTTCCCAAGTAACTGCAAAACTACCTACCTACGAGTCTATTTTGATTTAACTACTAATTGGTAGTCAGCCGGGCTATGGGATGATGAACAGGGTTTCCTCTTAAAATGAGAAGAGTTAGGCCATAATCTACCACACTGGCCGATTGTGGATTGGCAGACGTCACACACCTCTGAGAACCTAATGGAGAACTCTCAGGTATGCAGATTTCCTCACGTTGTTTCCTTTACCGTTAAAGCCAGTGGCATCATTGGCTAGAACGCACATAACTTCAAAAAGTTAGAAATGCACGTCCTGAATCGAACCCAGGACTTCGTCATCCGCAGCCGAACTTGCTAACCACGAGACCAACGAGGCAGTTAATTCATATGATATGCATGTTGCATGTCCATACATACTGGATATAGGTTTTTAAAAATCCCGTAGGAAATCAGTTGAATCAGTCAAGTAGTTTTTGCGTGAAAGAGTAACAACATACACACACACATACACACAAACTTTATAATAATATTATTCTGTGTGATAGTATGGTATTGCATACATAATAATATGCTGATATTACATAACCTACAACGTACCATTACAAAGTAGGTATAAAGGATTTATCTAAAAACTAATGACGCCTACGAGCCAAATGATACCAACGATATACCCTGAAACGAGCAGTTTGTAAAATTTAAATCTCTTTATCTCGAATTCCCAATGGAAATTAAACTTTATGTGCACGTAAAAAAGTCTATTATCCATTAAGTCTTGAAGTTCATATTTGGGCTGAATTTTTATTTTATTTGCGATGAATGCAACTCGTTTCGGTAGGCTAATAAGGGGTGGCTGCCCTCTGAAAAGGTACGGTCAGGGGAAAAGTGCTCACAAATAATATACTTAACGGTAATTGTAAAAGTCTCTTTATTGAACTAATAACTTTTTTTTTAAATACTACTATACTATCTAACTACAGTTATAGTCAACAAGATAAAGTTTAAACACTAAAATCCAACTTCTTTGCCGTGGTCGTCACTGCAGTGCTATGACACGCTTCACTATGCGGCTCATTCTTCTCTGATGGCTATGCTGCCTAGTACACTCATTGTAAAGGGACGTCCATCGCAGTCTATCTCATGGGCGAACTACCACGTGCTCTGGTGCCCTCTATTCTTCCTTGAATTGACGGTCAATAAACACTTGATGTGTCTAAGAAAGTGAGAAAACAAGCCCGTATAGTAGAGGAATAATGTGCTTGAAGCCAATTTCTTCAAGGATGGACTTGTTGTTGAAATCTGAAAAATGTCTTTCTAAAAGAAACAGAAACGCAGAAATAATACCTATAGTTAGTAAAATTGTTATTCTGCCTCCTCTTGAAATGAACGGGGCTTAGGGTGAAGTCCAGCATGCTGGCTTAGTGCGGATTGGCAGACTTCACGCCATTAAAGATTAAATCAAGTGATATTTTCATTTTCTTAATTAAAAAATATATATAAGTACAGGAAGTGAACAAATATTTAGGTAGAACATACAAGTGCGTTTAAAAAGAGATTGAGTTTCAGTGAAGTGATCGAGTTACAGCATCGTTAGTGGGAATCTTGAAATGTTACAATCCAATGGTTCGGAAAATCTCAGCTTTCGCGTCCTGTCGCGCGGCAAATATTATGCCTCGTGTATTTTATTTCGCAAATATTGAATCTCGAATTCATTTATTTCAATTCATCACACAAAGTTGTCGGAAATGAATTATTTTCGGAATATTATTTCCGTTGATGTTAATGAGTTCTCGCGAGTTATAAATATACATACAGGACATATTATACAAACATATAAATAGCTAGATGATGTCCACCCACGTGGAACGAAGTTTTTAGGAATCCCGTGGGAATTCTTTGATTTTTCAAAACAAAAGATTGTCCATGTCTATCCCCACGATACATACCTACCTAAGATTAAGGAACATAATAACATAATACAAACTATGTATCTGTTATACTTGTCTAAATTGGTTTAAAGGATGTACCTGCCGTGTAAAGCAATCAGTCAGACAGCTAATACACTGTTGCATTTATGATAAGTAATACAATACTAGCGACTTGCCCCGGCTTCTCACAGGCAGCTTATTATAGTTTTCGTAGGGATCTCTAATTTTTTTGAAAATAAAATATAGCTTTAGCTTTAGCTAAATCGGTTGATTTGATCCAGAGATTAACCCCTACAAACAAACTTACAAACTCTACCTCTTGTGTAGATTAGATTAAGATATGTATTAGCGACACAACCATATTAATTGTCCTTTGCCCCATTTTCGTGTTCTGGAAGAGATCGCTTAGTAACGATAAGGCCGCCAAATCATCTGGCTATATTTTTGTTTTTTTTAACCCCCGACCCAAAAAGAGGGGTGTTATAAGTTTGACGTGTGTATCTGTATATCTGTGTATCTGTGTATCTGTCTGTGGCATCGTAGCGCCTAAACGAATGAACCGATTTTAATTTACTTTTTTTTGTTTGAAAGGTGGCTTGATCGAGAGTGTTCTTAGCTATAATCCAAAAAAATTGGTTCAGCCGTTTAAGAGTTATCAGCTCTTTTCTAGTTTTCTTGTAGAAAAGAAGGTTAGATAACCGTTAGGTTCATAATATTATGTCAATTGACAAATGTCAAGCTGTCAAGATGGACGTTGCCTAAATACATAATTATTTATTTGAAAATTATGTCTTGGAAAACTCAGATACTTTAGATCGTAGGCGCGGAATAGTCCAAGAAAATTGGTTTAGCCGTTTAAAAGTTATCAGGTCTTTTCGGTCTTTTCAAGTTACTGTAACCTACACTTGTCGGGGGTGTTATAAATTTTTAATTTACACTTGTTGTATGTATTTGCTCTGTACTAATCTTTGTGTAACACTAAAAGTATATTTATTCATTCATTAATTTGGCAATAGAAAAGGTAGGAAAACACAAGAGAAGACGGGTCGATTGAGATAGTATTTTTATATTGTAAAAATGCCACCGGAAAACGAGCTTGAAACCTGTTATCGTGGATGCAAATGAATCCAAACAAGCGCACGTTGCGCGGCAGCCATCTTGGCATCCTTCCCGGGTGCTGAGGCAAATTGCTTTCCATGAGTGGATTCTGCCGAGGACCAAATTACGTTTACACTCTTGGAAAAGGCTGGACAATGAATTAAGAAATCCTAAAATAAAGTCTTTAGATACAGTCAAAATCTATTATATAATAGGTAGGTATTAGTTAGGTAAACCCCCACCTCCCACTAGAAGGTCAACGTCTTAACAACTAGGTTAGCAGTGCTTTTTTTAAACAAGTGTAAATTAATAATTTATAACACCCCCGACAAGTGAAGGTTACCCGACAAGGGAAGGATTATAGCTAAGAATACTCTCGATCAAGCTACCTATTAAACAAAAAAAGTATATTAAAATCGGTTCATTAGTTTAGGAGCTACGATGCCACAGACAGATACACAGTACACACGTCAAACTTATAACACCCCTCTTTTTGGATCGGTGGTTAAAAACAGCTGTAATTGAAACATATTCCCTGGTAAACCTCCAAAAACATCCTCCAGTAAACTTTGAAAAAACGTAATAAGCGAGATCCTTTCAAATTACAATATTTAAAGCTTTCAAAATAACTCAAGATAGGCACTCTTATAATATTCAGTTAATTTCACTCGACCTACTATTGCGCGAATCTTACCAGCCTTTGTTGCTAACAGTTCAAGTCTCTCTTTATTACAATAAGAAAGAAATCGTTTCTTAGGCAAGACCTTATTTTACTGCCTCATACAATCGGCCCAGGCAGTAGGCACTCTAGAGTCGTTTATCACAATTCTACTCTATTCATGGTCTATTTTAACTTGAGAGTTTTGTAATTCGTCAATTCATTCACGTCTTTTCATTTCTTTTGTATTGAAAGAAACTCTTTTTATAACTACTTTGAATTTCTTTTGAATGGAAAGGTAAATAGGCTGCAGTGTTGCTGTTATTAGGATTTTTAATTGTCTTGTTGAATTGACTTGTTTGAATCTGATACCCGCGACTTCGTCCGCATAGATTTAGGTTTTGAAAAGTCAGTGGGAACGATATATTCGGCTAAACTGATGGACTATATAGAAGCTGGCAGACAGATAAACACCCTTTCACATTTATAATATTAGTATGGATTGTATAACAAATTAAGTTTAAGTTAACGGGGATTGAAATATTTTTTTGCAAGTTTAATATTTTAGTATAATTATGTTAAGCATCTAAAATATTATTTTACGATCAACAGTTCCTGATCCCCTATGGCTTAAGAGTGCTGTTACTTGATCATCACCCTGATGATATATAGAGTTAGGCCTTGGAGTTTATCTTAGTAATCATGATGTCGTTGGTGTCTTACATAACTATCAGTTAACTACCAATTCCTGAATCCTTAAATATAACTTAAGCAAGCAGTAACCTGGCAGCGTCAGGGTCATGGAGCTGGATCCAGAAATTTTTATGGCACCATCTTGCAAACTTCCTCTATTTAGCAAAAAAGATATCTGGATGTCTACAAAATACGGTCTTAAGTTGCTAATTTCTAGGATATAATGATGTTTTCAATTATTTTTGTTACCAATAAATAATGAAATGAAAAGTTGAAATTATCTTCGAATTCTCAATATATCAGTGTTTTTATATTATCAATACACTCTGTGTAAAATTTCGCACCTTTTTTTTCAGGTAAGAAAGCTGTGATCACTGTATAACTTTATGTAAGTAATACATCTACTACTTTTTTTCAAATAATTTGTGCTTCAATTTTGGTAAACATTGTACTGTACTAGGATTAAAAATGTAAACAAATGCTTTTAGAATAGTACTTTTTCTCTTATTTTCTCCTCTCGTGGGAATCGTAACTGAATTATTTTCTTGTTAAAAGCAGATGGGGAAAAATGCTCGCGGAATAAATCAGTGGGGAAGCGTTGTAAATCCATCGTTACCATGGAGCAACGCGCGTAGAAGATGACATAGTATTGTCACAGCGCGGCGCAGAGTAAATAAACATAGTGAAACGAAGCGTCTGCACGACTGTTCCGCTAAATTTAAAAATTAAGTAAAGTTTGTTCTACAGACTTCTGCCGGTAGTTATAATCCCTGTTCCCTCACGATACCTACTACGCTGTAGCCCCACAGTATTTCTCTATTAAGACGTCTCCATTGACCGATTAAATAAAACGTCTTTAAATCAAACCGTAGCACTGGTAGCACGCAATAAACATTTTGATGAAAAACCAGTATAATCTGTCATTTGCTTGTTACAAATATTTACCCTTGTACACAGACAACTACATGTAAGAAGCGCTTATAAAATAGAGCTGCCATAAGATTTGTTGGTATGTCATGGTATGCACGTGCATTGCAGTTCTGCTAAGACTTTATTATTTTACGCATACTTTAACGACACTTTCATAATTCATTTGGATCAAGTGAGCCAGTACTCGAATAAAAGGATTGTTACGTATAGCGGCTCCCCTCGAGAGAGTCTTGGTGGTTACTATGAATAACGGTGCACGTCGCATCGGCTGAAGTACGGACTGCAATTGGAAACGAGTGCGTTCAACTACAAATTATCATTCCGTTCCGTTTAAAATACCATTAGTGTGGATATTGCTGCTGTTTTTCATTTATTGAAAACTTATCCATTTAAATTGCGGATTTGCTAATCACACTATCAACTTATATAAGCCCGCGACTTCGTCCGCGTGGATTTAGGTTTTTCGAAATCCCGTGGGAACTCTTTCATTTCCCGGGATAAAAAGTAGCCTATGTGCTAATCCAGGATCTATCTCCATTCTGAATTTCAGCCAAATCCGTCCAGTGGTTTTTGCTTGAAGGAGTAACAAACATACATACACACATACACACAAACTTTCGCCTTTATAATATTAGTGTGAAGTGTGATAGTGTGAAGTGTGATCTTGAACTTCAATATCAAAGATAATTGTAGCTAGTTATTTAGACAAATTGTAAAGGTCTATTAATAGTCAAGACTCAAGATGCTCAGTGGGAGGCGATAGCCCGTTGCTTAGCAACCGTTAATATAGCCACGTCAAGACGCAAGGGTCCTCAGAGCATTTGAAGATCCGTATTAATTATGTTTAGTCCAATTTCCCCTCTAATAAGACCTGTCGCGCTTACAATCTTTCGTCTTTTGACGTTATTTCAGAAGGTCACTTTTTTGTATTTAAATGACTCTTCTGTTAATGGAGGTCGTTTATTTCAATTGTTATGATTTCTATTCAATTTGATAAAAAAAAATTTGAAGTCAAAACTAATAGAGAGCCAGCGCGTGCCAGACATTTGTTATTTTATAAAAGCTGAAAGTTTCTCTGCATATTGCCCCAACACAGGGAGGGACGACCAGCGACTATGAAGTTTGGATCATGGTGCATTTGGGAGATAACAGGTAATAAATGTGTATAAAAATCAAAGTATAATAATTTTTTTATAAATGTGAAAAAAATCAAAGTAGGTATAATAGTTTTTT
Source organism: Maniola jurtina (assembly GCF_905333055.1). Taxonomy (NCBI): domain Eukaryota; kingdom Metazoa; phylum Arthropoda; class Insecta; order Lepidoptera; family Nymphalidae; genus Maniola; species Maniola jurtina. The sequence goes on from NC_060046.1 coordinate 331,446, forward strand.
TATATTTTCTCCGGAAAAGTATTAAAAATCACGTCATGCATTGTCAGATACTTAGTATCGTGCCAGACACCCTTAAATACTGTCTGTCTGTCCTAGTAAACAAACAGTAAAAGAACAGAATAGGACCCCTTATAGAATCATTTTGTTATCCTGTCTTTCTGTCCGACGACAGACAGAGACAGATAACAAAACGATCCTATAAGGGTTCCTTTTTTTGTGAGATACGGAGCCCTACAAAATGCAAAACAATGCAAAAATATAATTCTCTACACTTTTGTTTGAAAGCCAAGAGGCGCGACGCCTCAAGAGGCGTTTACTAAAATAAATCGAATCCAGTTTAATTGGTAAAGTTGGTGGTTGGCACAACTTCACCCCAAATTAGTGAAAACTGTGGAATCACGCCACCTCGGACCGAAATACGAATTTATTTTAAATAATTGCTGGCTGTTTAAACTTACAAAACAAGTGCTGACAAATTAATTTACCTGATTTTTATCATAAAAGCTTTGACTTTTATTCGTTCAGCTACGATTGAGCATCGAATATGTAAACAATATCAAGCCATAATTAAAAAAAAAACCGAGTCAGACCGAGGGTTCCGTACTCGGGTATTTTTTTCGACATTTCGCACGATAATTAATTGCCTCCGAGTGGCCTAATTACGCAACGTTCGTTGACCTCTAGCGTCAGTCAGATGTTTTATGTGCAATATATTTTAGACTTTTAAAAAATACAGGATTTTTTATTTATTTCTTTCGCATTTTTTTTTGTTGTATCTTATCAATAATCAGTATCACCTGTCTTCGTTTTTGCTAGCGTTCAGGTTACACCCTGTATAAAGAGTATTTATATTTTCACCAAGCGAAGCCGCGAGTGGTTGTTAGTCTTTTACAATATTAGTTGCTTTTAATTCTTATTTTCTGTTTCCTTCAGGAAATAGGTATTAGATTCAATGATTTCATTCCATTTGCCAGACAGCCATCGAGGCGGGACCTGAACACAAAGGTAAATCAGGCAAACTTCTTAGAAATTCTCAGTCTTTATGCCCGCTTTTAGAGAAATAGAATTTTCCCACAAATTGCGTTTATTTCTAATAAATATTTTGTAAAACTTGGGAGATGACTAACATTAATGGTTTTTAGGGCTCCGCACCTCAAGAGGAAAAAAGGAACCCTTATAGGATCATTTCACTGTCTGTATGTCTGTCTGTCCATCTATCAGTCTTTTGTGTCTGTCAGAAAAACCTGTAGGGTAGTTCCCGTTGACCTAGAACGATGAAATTTGGCAGGTAGGTAGGTCTTCTAGCAAAAGTACAGGAATAAATCCGAAAACCGTGAATTAGTGGTTACATCACAAAATTAAAATGTGTTCATGAACAAATAATAATATAATTAGTATTTTCAATATAATTTTCAATATTGGTATAGATAACTATACCAAGTGGGGTCTCATATGAAAGAACTTTACCTGTACATTCTAAAACAGATTTTATTTATTTTTATGGATAATAGTTTTTGATTTATTGTGCAAAATGTCGAACAAAATACTCGAGTACTGTGGTAGACGAAACTATATTATGTGGGTACGCTTTTTACTACGAAATCCCAAATAGTCTTTAGGAGAAACACTTCATTAAATGTTCAACAGCTTTACAAGTATTTTACCTATTATACTCGTATTTTAAAGCTACTCAACTTCCCCTCCGTGTTTGAGCTTCCTTAATTTATTGTATGATAGAGAAATGCTCAGTAATTTAAGGGGAAGTTGGCCAACCGCGAACTTTGCCAATTAAACGGGATCCGATTTATTTTAGCGCGCGCCGCTCACAAGGGCTTATGAAAGAGTGTTCATTTGTTAATATTTACCATTTTTCTTTTGCTTTCATTTTTCAACATTTACAATCAAATCCATCCTGGTTTTCAGGTCCACCTTTTTAGGTCATCGGACCAGCGGGCTGGTCACATTGCTCTTAGCGGTACGTTGTCTCCGAACGAACACGTCTGCGCCATCGGCCATATAAAATATCATGGCAAATCCAATACGGCAGATTTGCAAGAAAAAATCGTTATAAAAAAACAAAAACAGCTGTATTCAGTTTGGTTTTAAAATGCAGGAAAATATGTTTGGTCTTTTGGAAGGGGCTATGATTAATTCATACCTTTACATTCTGTGTAAGTATGTTATACTAATTGAATATGACAAAATATAAAAAATGTCTATTTTGTAGGCATTTGTAGGCCCTTTTACAACATCAAGTCTGAGAAGAGCTGAGAACAATAAAAATGTCTGCATCACATTAAACAACTGAAATTCCGACAAGCTCTTACATAAAACTGAGAGATAAAGTAATATGTCTTCTGCTTTATCCTTTTAGCAGTGTTCGCAATGTTGAATTTATTTGCAATCTTGGAATACACTGCGGTTTGCAGATGCGATCCTTACGTAGTGTAACTGTCATACAGTTCTGTGAACATTGAACACAAATACCGACGTTATACCAACGTCACTATCTGAATATTCAAATCCAAAATGTTTTTAGGGACTTGCATAATTGTAATTTTTTAACCCCCGACCCAAAAAGAGGGGTATTATAAGTTTGACGTGTGTATCTGTGTATCTGTCTGTAGCATCGTAGCTCCTAAACTAATGAACCGATTTTAATTTAGTTTTTTTTTGTTTGAAAGGTGGCTTGATCGAGAGTGTTCTTAGCTATAATTCAATAAAATCGGTTCAGCCGTTTGAAAGTTATCAGCTCTTTTCTAGTTCTTACTGTAACCTTCACTTGTTGGGGGTGTTATAAATTTTTAATTTACACTTGTTATTATTGTAGTGCTAAGCCATATTAGAGGAGATTTTGTAACCGTACCTTAAAATAAATAGTAATTATATTGGCGGGCAATATGGCCTGACTGTTTGGATTGAGCGATAGTTTAGAGTTTGGTAGATAGATAGATAGAGTTTGGTACTCGCTAGTGATACTGTACTGTATTATTAAAAACATGACTCTCTGTGATTTGGGAATATTAACTTAAATAAATTTCTTGGTGGTATAGGCATCAAATTGATGCATTTAAGCGAAATCATTAAAAACGCTTTTTGGTCATATGAGAATGAGAAATCATAAATAAAAATTGTTGATTGATTTGTAAAATCTTTCAGCTTGCCTACTGTTCTTTTTACGAAAGTCATGTAATAAGTACTCATATAATATAATAATAATATAATTGGTCTGGATTGCGATGGGTGCAGTAATACGTATTATCGTTATTAAAGTCAAAGTCAAAGCCAAATTGAGTACTATGTACACTTTCTGATTGTCAAAACAATGATGTAGTGGTGATAATTAATCATGTTAGCTTAAAACTAAAGCTACGAGGGTTCCAAACGCGCCCAAGTCTGAGAAGAGCCTACAACAAACTCATGGCGAGACAATCTAATTTCTGATCTGTATGTTTGCTTAGCTGTGATTTTCAGCAGTAATGTAACAGTACAGAGAATTGCTACAATTTAAATATTATCTTACCATTTCAGAACCTTTTACGTTACTTTTCTTTTGCGTCAAGTAGAAGTGATTCTTTTATCTTTATAATATCAGCTCTCCTTGATGTTTATATAATTGCTTTTACTCTTGCTTTGCGGGATTTTCTAATATACGGTTCAAAGTTTTCTTTCCACTATAAATAATAAATATACTTGTATTTTGTTTATTATATGTATATAGGTATAGCAACTACGTTGAAGTAGAAGTGAAGCTAAACTTCAAGAGGATGAGATTAGTATCAGCAGCAGGATAATTGTTGATTATTTATTGTAGTATTGTCGCCAAGTTCAAAAATTATATTACATTTTAGTCTAAATATTTTATAACATTGCATAATATACAGACTCAAAGTTTTCAATTTCAACAAATAACACGAGAGGCTTATGGTTACTTAAGAATGAAATAATAAGAAACGCTTTATATCCTTTTTTGTATTCTACCTTATTCCCTCGTTTTTAGGGATACTCAAAAGGAAAAAAGAAACCCTTATAGGATCACTTTGTTGTCTGCCTGTCGTGTCTGTCAAGAAAACCTATAGGGTACCTATTTCCCATTGACCTGGAATCATGAAATTTGGCAGGTAGGTAGGTCTTCAAATGGTGCAGTCCGTCATTAACTTACAGTGTTCTACATAAAAGTGTTAGGTATACGTACGATGGTACGAAACTCTTCGTGTACGAGCCCGACTCGCACTTATTTAATTTATTTTTAATCTAACCCTTGTAGTACTTTATTATTAGACAAGAAACAATACTGAACATAACCAGAGATAGTGTTAATTTTCAAACTGAGAGCGACAATAGCTTTTCATTATTTTAAAAGCGTCGAGGTACCGAGCTTAGCCGTTTTATTATTCAAAGTGTTTTGCTTTGAACAGGAATACCGAGCAGTTTGCTTAGTATTAAATGATAGTTACATAAATTATTAAGAGACTAGCCGATGCCCGCGATTTCGCCCGCGTGGATTTAGGTTTTTCGAAATCCCGTGGGAACTCTTTGATTTTCCGGGATAAAAAGTAGCCTATGTGCTAATCCAGGATATTATCTATCTCCATTCCAAATTTCAGCCAAATCTGTCCAGTGGTTTTTGCGTGAAGGAGTAACAAACATACACACACACACACACACACACACACACATACAAACTTTCGCCTTTATAATATTAGTGTGATAGTGTGATATACAGGAACTAGAAAGAAATTACTATCGCAGATACCCAAGTATTTTTAAATGGATTTATCTTTTTGAGGACTGATCTATGAGCAGTGATTACCTAGGTGGTTAAGACATGCTTTCTGTTTGAAAGACTGGGGATTCAATCCCGGGCAAGCATCTCTAACACTTTGGAGTTATGTGCGTTCCAAGCAATCAAATTGCTTTAACGGTGCAGGCCAACATCGTGAGGCAACCTGTTGTTGTCTAAAAGTTTTCCATAATGTTCTAGTTTGGTCTGGTGGGAGGCTTCGGCCGTGGCTAGTAACCCTACGGGCAAAGCCGTGCCGCCAAGCGATTTAGAGTTCCGGTACGATGCCGTGTAGAAACCAAAGGTGTATGGGTTTAATAACAACTGCCTAGGTTAGCCCGTTTACATCTTAGACTACACGATCACTTACTAACAGGTGATATGCAGTCAAGGGCTAACTTGTATCTAAATAAAAAATAATGTTCTTAAAGGTGTGTCGATATATATTCACCAATACATGGACTAAATAGGTAAATAAAGACGAAATCTCCTAAAGTTGGTCACTCATCCACTGACCAATTTAAGTCATCGTTGCTTTACCAGCACAATCGACTGATACAGCGTTGATACTTGATACGTTAATTCTGAAGGTTATGTAACAAGGTGTTCTTTAATTTGTTTTTATAAATAATAAGTTTTTATTGTTGGTTTCAGAATGCGTTGAGTGACGAAACAATCGCGCGGCAGAATAGATACTCTAACTGTCACACCACTTCGTAACTCCCTAAAACAACCTAGGCTCGAGTCAACTGCGCCTTTTGTCAGAGTCAACTAGAGTGTGGCAACTCTCGGTTCGATCTTGAATCGACGATAATATGACAAATATTAGGCTATGAAAGAAAAATAGGGCCACTTTAGGGCTACCTGCGTCAAATGTAGTAACATTTGACGCCTGCCAGTGACGTCGAAGCCTCGACGTGTTGTTAAAAGTTCCCTTAATGTCGTGAACTTTTTGTAGCGATCTTTTTAAATAAGATAAAATAAATTACCTTCCGCCCCATACAAACAGGATAATCTTTTTCCCCATTATATTATTTCCGAAGAAAATAATATTATTGTCTATTTCGTATTGGTCAAACGAACTCTTGTTTATTGACTCAGAGGAATCAAACTATACAATATATATATATCCGTTTTTGGACGTCTGTTTACTTTAACCTTTTGGTGTACGTGTTTTGTTTTCCAGATCATACGATTGTTTAATTAACTATTCCAGGTTTAGTATGAGGTTTTACAATTACATCTCGCCAACGTTGATAGATTTCGAGCTTCGATACACTTTACATCAGAGTAAAATGAATTTGAAGTTTAGGATTTAAAGTCACGTAGTCAGTATCACCGATTTTTATGTCGCAAGGTCCACTGGCTGTAGATGTGCGGATGAACTTGAGCTTTAAAATAAGACAAACTAAATCCTATTTACTTTATTTAAATCGTTAAAGTGTGTCGACACTCGAATTCTACTATCGTTAGCGAGATCTAAAGTCGCATTCTAATCCTATAAAAGCAGGAAGTTTTAAATACTAGCTGATGCCCGTGAATTCGTCCGCATGGATTTAGTTTTTTTTAATCTCATAAGAACCCTTTAAATTTCGGAGATTAAAATCCACTGCTCCGTTGTGGCGTAACTGGAGGACAAACCAATAAGCCAACAAACAAATACAATTTCGCGTTTATAAATTACTAGGTAGTGATAAAGGCAGTGAATTTCGACGACTTTTTATCTACGTAATAACATGAATAAAACTGGATACATTTAACTCAAAACCAAGGCAAGAGTACACACTAAATGTGGAAAAAAATCACTAGATATTATAGTTTTTTTTTTTATTTTAAAAAAGAATATTGGCCATGCTTATCATGACTAATACTCCCCTTTCCCCTCCAATTAAGCGTAAAGCTTGTGCCAGGAGTGGGTACGATAATAGGTAACGGGTGGGGTTTGAACCGCCAACCTTTCGGAATTCAGTCCGCTCCTCAACCGTTGAGCTATCGAGGAGTTTAAACGCAAACAAAGTCACAGGTATCGCTAGCTAAATTCCGTCGTTTGTTTGAATAAAACGCTTTCATTTCCGCGACACGTCTTTTGAATTGGAAATTATAAAAGGAAAATCTGTTTTAAGTCAATCTGCTTACTCGCCGCCATTTTTATTATTTTCTTTCATGAATAAATGGAATGAAAAAGGTTTTCTTTGTCAGTAGTCGTGTTTATCGTATTTGTGTAAAGATTTAAATTAAAAACCAAAGCACAGCAAGTTCTTTGCGCAACGGATCAGCCTGGCTGTCCAGCGCGGAAATGCAGCCATTCCATGCGGGCATGATTTGTATAGTAATTTGCTAGTGGCTAAGACGTCGGCTTTCTATACAGGAGTTTATTGGTTAGGGGTCGGTCTAATCGGGTAGTGCGTTTAAAGCGCATGCGTTTTAAGTTTTAAGAAAACATTGTAAGGAAACCTGCATGCCTGAGAGTTCTCCATAATGTTCTCAATGTTCTCAAAAGAGTATGAAATCTGCCAATCCGCACTTGGCCAGCCTGGTGGTCTATGGACTAAAGCCGTATTAATTGAGACCTGTTCTCAGTAGTGTGCCGGCGATGAGTTGATCATGATGATGATTATAAAATTTCCAATCAAATTCTTGTTCATTATTTCAAACATCTCAATTAGTGAGTGTTACATTGTTTGTTAACTGAAACAAAAGTCTATTGAGCCGACTTTCTGCTTCACATTGTTTACTTTAACTTGTTTCGATTTCCAACAATTTGGAAAATTAGGGCGCCGTCGTATCTTTAAACGTGACATTTTAATTTCCTCTGTGAGGATTTACATGCTAAAATCCAAAAGGAAGGGTTATGATTTTAGCAGTCTATGTATGTATGTATGTGTAATGTGTGTTCCACCGGAGCACCTACATTACTGAGCCGATTTTGATGAATCGATTGATTATTACGGTCCGGATGACAAAGGCTAGATTTTGTATCGACCTGACGGATGTTACATCCAAAAAGTTAGTCTCCAAAAATGTTTTTTGCTATTGTATCAAGTGGGATATCAATAAGTGAAAGAGGAAAAAATTCTGAGTTCATACACATACCTATTATAGTACAATGTTTAAATACACCGAGCGACAAAAAAAAACAATTTCTATCGGAAGTTCACGGGTAGTAGTCGGGTTTTAAGTTCTGTTTGACTTCATCTTGTTTATTATTCTTTACAGAGTAAACCTTCTATACCTGTAAGAAATATTCTGTGCTGGTACTCTGTCTCGCTCACACACGTGAGCCCCATTCATTTGTTCACTCGTTTTCCCGAACGTCCGTTTAAAAGTCTCTCTTCTAAAACACGTGGCCTTTTATTAGCTCTCCCATACTTGCTCTGCCACTTAATTTATGTCAATAGAGCTATCAAAGGGGAAAAAATGAAAATATCGCATAAAAGCCGAAGCACACGTACACCTCGCAGATGTTGGAGGCCTTTGAAATATTCATCGGATGTCTTTCCACGGCTTTCTGTATCGCTTTATACCCTTATGGCGATGTGATGGTAGATTTTACCTTTTATTTTGGTAAAACTGAGGTGTTGAGGTCAAACTACCTTATTGTATGTCTTCAGTTTTATTTGAATTTTTATATAGCATTTTAATTTTTATACGACATGCGTAGTCTGTGCTTGTTTTAAACTATGTTGTTGCTTTATATCTATTTAAAGGTGACTGACTGACTGACTGTTGAAAGCACCGCTCAAACTACTAGGTGGATCAGGCTGAAATTGCAGATATCTATTATGACGTAGATAGCCGCTAAGAAAGGATTTTTGAAAATTCATCCCCTTAGGGGATAAAATAGGGGGATGGCATTTCACGTGAACAAAGTAGAGGACATAAATTAGTTTAGGTATTCAGCCGAGATTTATTACAAAAGAGCTCGCATATACCAGCCAAAAGGGAAACTTTAAATTGGTCCATCATACCCTGATATAAATTCGGGCTCATTCGTGATTTTGCTCATTATTATCATATTCAACTCCGTGTTGTGTTGCGGATTATTTCACTAAGCACTCCCCAGTTTGTGTGTTCATTAAACTTCAGTTTCAGATCGCTTTCAGCTTTATCTTTATATGTTCAGGTTATACCGGCGTCATGTTGTGATAATTTCAAATGAAACTAGGATAACGTTTGCTGGCAGTTGTTTGTTATGACTGAAATTCAAGTAAAATTGCATTCTCACGTTTCTGTTTTTGGTTTGGAATTTTCGCGCGTGTTTTGTTTTTGGTTGGCAAATATAAGTTTTGCTTAGTGAAATTAAATTTGCATTTTCTTTTCGTATATGTTTTTAATAATATGCAAATGAGGTAGTTTTAGAGTGTTCACCTGTGTCCTGTGTCACAGCTACACTATCTATTCGCTTATGTAGGTAGATACTTCAACTTCGTGCTGAATTGCCGTCATTTCAAAGTCACGGGCTTAACTACATATACATATTATATTAAACAGCTAATCTAATATAGGAGTGATAATATAACGTGAAAATGATTAAATTACCGAACTATGTTACCACTAACGATATCGTGCTCAAAATTCATCGTAATTTAACGAGCGCTTTCAAACTGCGAGTAAAATACAAACGTCGAAGTTTGGGTACGTGGGAATTTTGATTTTGGGTTCGGAGTTTTCAGTGGTCTAACTAAAGGGTAATGGATGGTCGAGAGAGGATGCAATTTGAGGTAAGTGGCAAACTTGATTAGCCGTTGAATTAGCTGGTATACCATGGGGCTCCGGTTAGCTCTCATTTTACATATCCATACTAATATTATAAATGCGAAAGTGTATCTGTCTGTCTGCTACCTTTTAACGGCCCAACAGTGTAACCGATTCTGACGAAATTTGGTACAAGGATAGCTTATATCCCGGGGATGGACATAGGCTACTTTTTATCCCGGAAAATCAAAGAGTTCCCTCGGGATCTATAAAAATCTAAATCCACGAGGACGAAGTCGCGGGCATCCTCTAGTTATGTATAATAATTTATCTACTAGATGATGTCCATGAATTCATCCGTGTGGATTAAGTTTTTTTTTTTAATCCCGTCCGTGTTTTGGTTTCAGTCAATTTCAACGTTATGTAAAGTAAAAAAAAAACTCAAAACTCTAATCATTTGATCAATGAAGAATCAATGAAGATGATATTATAGTGGTGATAGTTAATTACGTAAACTTAAAAGTAAAGCTGCAAGGGTTCCAAGCTAGGTAGTTATCAAGACTCGATTTGACTCCACTCCGTCTATTTGCGATACCTAGCCCTAACAGTTTAACGTGACATTATTTATTTTTTAGAGCCATACCAATTTATTTAACAATAAAAAAAACAATTATGTTTGAAATTTTTCAAATGCTAAATCATCATAGCTTCGCTGAATAAGTATTTGGACGTTTGACAGACTTCCAATATAAAAACTGTCAAAACATCAATCAGATAAAACGATGTTTAAACATGATAGGTAAAATCTAGGGATTGAAACATCGGCCCTATTTCAAGTAAAATGAACAAAAACATCAGTTATTTCATAATTGTAATGAAAACATTTATTCTATTTGTGATATTTTATACTGTAGATAACGGGTAGATACATACCATGATTAATTATTTAGCAAAGTTAATTCAAATTACAACTATAATAAATGATCAATCGAACTTCTTGAAGTGAACTTCGATCGTTAATATATGAGTCAATTCATTCATGATTCGAAGATATAAGTTTATATGTGAAGAATAAAGCGACGAAATATAATTATTAGGATATCATGCAGCTCCCGTATTAAATATAGAAACTTATTTAAGTATTAGTATTATTATTTTATTCTGTGCTTATATACGAGTAGGTAAGTACTTTACGTATTAAACTAGTTCAAGAATAATACGAGTACATCAAATAAACCGTCTTGCATCTGACTCATACAACTTTACCCTCAGAGAGCTTATAATGCCAGTGAAATGTTCAACTTTAAATTGCCCCATCAACCATGCATGCCACGCTACTAGTGTATTATATTATTCCGAGTTTCTGTCTGTCGCTATAATATTATTTCTGCTAAAGTTTATTCTACTTTCGAATAAAAATCTAATTTGAAGAAAATTGTGTTGGTACGCTATGAAAAAAAGGCAAAGTATCAGCCATGGAAATCAGTTGCACAAATTGATTCATAATATCTACTAATCGTTGCCCATGATTTCGTCCGCGTACAATCCTAATCCTAATCCTACTACTATTGTTATAAATGTGAAAGTGTGGATGTTTGGATGTTTGTTACTCAATCACGCAAAAACTACTGGACGGGTTTGGCTGAAATTTGGATTGGAAATAGATTATACCCTGGATTAACTCATAGGCTACTTTTTATCCCGAAAAATGAAAGAGTTCCCGCGGGATTTTGGAAAACATTCCTTTACATTGTGCATATTAGGATTTTTTAGTAGACTGGAAGTAACAGAGAGTGAGCCGAAATACTAGAGAATTCGTCCTCATAACTCATAAAACATGAGAAAACGAAATAAATTCCACCGTGTACAACAATCAGGCAACATAAGTTAACCGTGACCCGTCAACTTTTCGCCGCAGCTTAACCCTCCCTCCCAGGGGGTCCCGAATACCCGACGATTAACTTTCCCCATTATATTATACGCCTTCGCTACAATAGCTCATTGTTTTTGGTGTCTGTTGTAAATTCAACGAAAAAATCTTTTATGTTTCCGTTACATAAATCATTTTGCTAATAAAACGGGATACTTACTCGAAAAGTTGGCAATCAAGGTCTGAGTACTATGGAATATTGTTAGTATTTAGGTTTACTTTCTTAAAATAGCTACTTGCAATATTCTATACACTCTGTTAATGGTTCCTTAGATATACCTACAGAAAAACCAATACAGTGTATACTAGCTTAATTTACAGCTAGTAAAGTAGATGTCTAAACAAATAAATACAAATATGGCGAAAGTCTATCCAAGTAGGTACCTGAACTATTTTAGTTTTGCGTAACACGGTATTATTTTACAACCAGTATTACCACAGCATAATTATAATAATAGGCCAAGAGATAATAATAAAATATCACCGTAGGTTGCGTAGGAGGTCTTTTTACATAACACCATCTGAATGGAAAACTTTTCAAAATATATTTTTGATTCATGCATGTGGACTAACTTCTGGTTCTTATATCACTTTTAGATTACCACAGAATATTGAATAGTACCTTACAGGTATAGAAGGTTCACCCTGCAAAGACTTTAAACTAAAAATAAAATAACTCTTATTACGGCGCATTAAAGTGTAATTCACCTCGCACAGTGTCGCAATACAAGCTTTATGAACGCCTCTCTGTCTATCTCGTATACTCTCTTATTTATCTCTCTATCTTATGAGTCTAATGGGATCGGGAGCCACTGGTAGCTCGCGTTACATCTCTCTCCCACCGGTTTGGAAAGTAAACTCTACTGAGAAGAATTATCCACTAAGTCCTAGACTATCAGGTTAGGCCACAGCGTAAACAGGGAGCCAGTTAATTCAACGTGTAATCGAGTTTGCCTCTCGCTGGCAAATTGCATCGTCCGCCCGCATCTATTACTCGTACGTTACGGTTAATGGTTAACCATTGAAAAACCGAATTCAAATATATCTAGTTCATTAAGATCAACTTGTGGCATTTACGTGATAGGTATGTCAATATAACTACCAATTTAGCGTATATGTATAAATGTTCTATTTCACGATGAGCGCAGTGAGTGTACTACCATTTTGTGTGTAACGTAAACCGCGTGGCGCAGGCATCGAAACTGAGTGCCACACATACTTAGACAATGTTTACGTTTGCATATGGTGCACATACAAATAATACCACTTCCATCACTACAATTATATAATAAAACATAATTAATATTAAAATCCATAATTAACGGTAGAGCACTTCGCCTATCAACGTAAGCGAATTTAATTTAAAATTTCGATTGCGCGCAACGCGAAATAATTTAAATGATAACGCATAACGGGTAATGCCGTAATGACCGCGGCTTACCGTTATCTTAATGGTGGAAGCGTTTTATTTTACTTGTCTATCGCATTCTGATTTAATAGCGCTGTAAACAATAATTGTTGAAAGCTCGCGAAATAAATTGTCGCGTCTTTAAGCACCTACATTAAAATCATTCTTTTAGCAAACTAATCTTTTGTATACAGCTATTATTTTTGATCAGATTATGACCCTCTTTGATAACAAATTGACCAACTAAGCACTAACCATTGGTCGTGACCTACAAGATTGGAAAATATATTGCACATAAAAATAATTTAACTAAATATTCCATCACTACAATTAAAATGAATCAATAATAATGAATATTAAAATCAATTAATTTAAAATTTCGATTGCGCGCAACGCGAAATAATTTAAATGATAACGCGTAATGGCGTAATGTCCGCGGCTCACCGTTATCTTAATGGTGGGAGTGTTTTATTTTACTTGTTTATCCCATTTTGATTTAATAGCGCTGTAAACAATAATTGTTGAAAGCTCGCTGCGCCACAATAAATTAATGTATTTGTGAACATAAAACACTACTGCAGTTCATTTTTTTCTGTCATCGGCGTATTTATATTTAATTCATCAATAAATATCAATAATTATCATAATATTTATTGTAAAATAAAATATATTATATCAGCTTGCTGTTTGAATAACTCTCTCAGTGAACAAGTGAAAACTAAGAAAAATTAAAAGTTTACGACAACAATTTTCCTTGATAGCTTATAATAATTGTAAACCACGTTTAAAATATGGCTTTGACTATCCAAATTATTATTATTATTCAAATATCTCCAACAGTTAATAGGTAACAGGTATTAACAAAATATAGGCTTGAGTTTAATTCACTTGTTTTAGCCCAACATATATTAAATATTATAAGTACCCAGGTAATAGCAAAAATGATGTTCCTCGTAATAATAACAAAATATGAATTAATCGCTTAAAACAATATTACAATCAATTAACGTTGGCGCGGCTCTCGATAAGCGAAATTTAATTTAAAATTTCGGCTCCGAGCGAATTGCAAATCATTTATATGATAATGCATATTGATAATGACATAATGAATGTGGCTTTCGCGTTATCTTAATGGGTTGAATGGGTATTATTTTTAACTTTTTCCCCCTGTTTTAAAACATTGTGAGGAAACCTGTATGCCTGAGAGTTCTCCATTATGTTCTCAGAGGTGTGGGATATCTGCCACTCCCTCCGTGGCTACTATGGCCACGTGCTCAAGATTTCGTGGCGTATAGATATGTGAGCAAAAAAAGTGAGAATGCGAATCCGTATAGGAGGATAGACGCTGCTTGATGCCGAGTTCTTTGACAATGGACATATTGGCCCAAAATTCAGTCCAAGATCTTAAAATTCTTCTCCAGCACCACATTTTTATGTTTTCTACCAGGTATATACCTAGTAAGAATATAAATGCAAAATTAATTATATCAATTAGTTTCTTAAACTAAATACCTAATTCTTCTAAACGATCCTTTAATTACTGAAATCCAACAGTACCTACAACAACTAATGCTATTCCAAATGAAACCAAAAAGCCAAACAATTTATTCAAACAAAACGCATAAATTAAGAACTAAAAAATAAAAGCTAAAAATTGCGCGAATTTCGTAGGACCAACCAGATAATTGTCGACACGATATACTGCAGCGAGAATTTAGTTTACAGCGCAGGAAATAGATGGCTGACACGTATATCGCGCGGGTTCCGTATAAATTTACTCGCAAAAACTAACACTCGCCGAAATGGATGGAGTATAAAAATGTCAACGGGGTCTTTTTTTTCACATTCTGCGAACATTGATATTATAAGAATAGAATTCAAAGATCCACATTAGCTTATGCCATATTTTTGTGTGTATTGTATTCATCATCATCATAATCACTATCAGTATCACTATAAAACGATAGACATCCACTAAGATGGTTCAACCGTCTCTATGCAGTAGCATTTAGAAACTCCTTTGATAAAGTTGTTGATCCGTCTCTTGAATAACGACTAATTTCAACGGAATGAGAACTTACAAACAAATCAAACTAATAAAAACCTTTAATTAGATTCCATGAGGTTTATACGAAGTTTTGCAGCCCAATCATCACCCGAAACCAAAACAAAATAATCCAAAGACCATGTCACGGAATATAGTATTTTCTACATCGTTTTATAAGTACCGATCTTAGGGTTAGTATATCAACACCTCGCGACCTAAAACACTTATTTTGCAATAGTCGAGCAAAAAGCCCAAAACAGAACAGTTCGATGTGTCGCGAGCAAATAAAAGCGTTGAAAAATTGCAATACGAGTATAACGAGTGACAGGGACTGAGCGGGTAAGGCTGGCCGCTCATTGGTTGTTATCATCCAAGCGGCTACATGTTATAGCGCTCGTTTTCAACCAACTTCAAAAAAGGAGATTCTGTATTCAACTAGTGTGTTGTGTCAGTTCGTAATTTGCTCAGATACCAATTAAATAACTTGTGACTAAGACCTCTACCTGTCAAATTTCATGATTTCAAGTCAACAGGATTTAACCCTTTTTACAGGATCCCTTTAGATTTCTTGATAGACACGACAAACAGACAGACAAAGAAGTGATCCTATAAGGGTTACTTTTTCCATTTGAGGTACGCCGGTACGGGACCCTAAAAAGGGCGGAATACGAATTTTAAATTAAGGACAGTTTTAAATTAAATTAAGTTAATCTGTCCTTCTCTTAATACATTCATAGGAAAGATGCGAATACTCTAAAATTTAATCGCCATCAGAATCAATACCAATGTGCGTTCAGCCTAATAGAAATATTCTGTCACTTAAATTGCGCCGTTGCGGCGCCGGTGCGCGATAACGACGTGTCGAAGTTTTTTTAATTTTGAAAATTACAACGGATATTGAGAATACGTGTGTGAGTATAATATTGAAAACTTTGCAAAAGTCGTCGTAGGTGGAATGAGACTTGGAACTTTTATGACATAATAAAAGCTTTCTTAGAATTAATTTCTTAGAATTTCTGAATATTGAAAATAATGAAAAAGTTTATTTTACAAACTACATCATCTTAGGATTAGGGTTTTTAGGCATATTCTAGGCAAGCGCGCTCCATCTTAGGCTGCATCATCACTTGCTAGCAGGTCTGATTGCAGCCAAGCGCTATCTAGTCTGTAAATGAAAAAAAAATATTCAAGAGTTCTAATATGCGGTAAGAAAAGTGCGGTAGGTGGTGTAAAAAAAAAACTCAAGCGAGTTTATGTTTACACCACAATCTCAAAAACCCTGTAAATGTGTTTTACTAACAAATAAATAAATAAAAGAATACAACATCACAATATCATCATTCATCATGATCAACCCATAACTGGCTCACTACTGAGCACGGGTCTCCTCTCAGAATGAGAAGGGTTTAGGCCACAGTCTGCCACGCTGGCCCAGTACGGATTGGTAATACACACCTTCGAGAACATTATGGAGAATCTCAGGAATACAGATTTCCTCACGATGCTTTCCCGCGCCGTTAAAGCAAGTGATAGTTAATTACTTATTAAAACGTATACATAGTACACATACTGCCTAAATCGAAAAATTGTGTGCCCGGGATTGAACCCCGGACCTCTCAAAGAGAAGGCCGACGTTTTAACCACTAGGCTATCACATCGATGGGCTATCAACACTTTGTATTTAAATGTTTTTTTTTGAAATCGTTCCGAATTGAAAACTCTACGTGCATCAACATTTAACATCCCTAATTAAAATTTTAAATATTCAATGAGCGATATAAAAAAATGCTTCATCGAACACTTAAAATGTATAACAAGTAGAACTTTGATGGCCTCAACTTTGAGAACATTCCAGTAATTTCCACTGAGGAGTAACAGTAAATTTTAATTTTTAATATCACAGTAAAATTTTAACCGCCATTCGGATTTAATTTACTCGCGGGAAAGCTGTTCCGAGGCGTGGGAACCCTGGGCAAGCGCGGGGAAACGGGGAAAAGGTTAATAAAAGCTCCCAATAATAATATAATCTCCCCGACTGGGTGTGGAAGTGAATTTTCTTTTTCAACACTTAGTCGGTGTCGATGACGCGTGAAATTAATTTTCCGGGAATTTATTCCAGGGATTATTACAATGGACTTATGAAGTCGATTAGTCGTGGTCGAGATTTTATTCGGAGATAATATTGTAACTGTTTGTCTTGCTATAAACTATAACACTAGGTACCTATATTATAAATGCGAAAGTGTGTTTATTTATTTGTCAATTACGCTACAACGAAACCACGGACAAACGTGTTTTTTTTTTTGCATAGAGACAGTTAAGTATCTATCTACCATAAAAGTAGCATAGGCTACTTTTATCCCAAAAATCAAGGAATATCTAATCATAGAATTTTCAAAAAGCTAAATCAGCACATAAAGTAGCAACCTCTGTCATCTTTCAGTAAATTTGCCGAAAAATATGGGATGTATTATGGGAAACTTGGATTTCTTTCCCGCAGCTAATGCCCATAATCTTGGCAACTTTTAATAGGACAGACCCAAATTTGACGGCCATTATTCATACAATGTACTCGGGAGGGTGTCCCTCAGTCGCCTTGCCTTTTTTTAATTCCGATTATGAACACATACCTATTATAATAATGATATTTCGGTTATTTTCACACGACCCATACTAGTCTTTTCAGGGTTCATGTATGTATGTTCAATGTTCATATTGTATGGGAATTTCTTTATTCCGCCATAAATTCTGAATACCTCAACAGATTTAAATATTATATACATAATATATAGGCAGGCTATTGTTAGAATCCTCACATAATCTTGAGGGACACTTTACTTTATAGTTAGTTTATTTTGGCATGACAATCGTGTTTCTTATTTTTTTCAATTAAGATTTGTGTTCCTACCTCTTTATTTTACACTGGATAACACCCGTAACTTCGTCCGCGTGAATTCAGGTTTTTAAAAAATCCCGCCGCCATAATGATTTAAAAAAAGGAAAATAGTATAACCAGTGCCACTCAAAATGATATAAGGATTCTAACGATATCCCATACTTCCATTCCAATCCGTTCAAACATTATGAAGTTATGGTGGAACAAAGAAACTCACATACATACAAGAACCCTGAAACATAACAATACTATTTTGGGCAATCGTGTAATAAACAGGTAGGAACATAAACATACCTCGAAGGGCCACGTAAAAGGATTTATGATAATCTAATACAGGGAACGTCAACAAATATGTATAGAGATCCGATCAACATAATGGAACCGAGTTGACACATGACAGGCCCAGAGACACTTGACCCAGGCGTAATGACCTCCCCCCCCCTTACCCCTTTAACGTCTCAACCCCTCCAGAAACTCGATCCCGATGGTTTACCGGAAGATCGCACAAAAGACTTTTTGTTTCATACCTTTTGACTTGCGACTATAGATGGACCATTTCGTAGGTAGCTAGGTAGTACGTATATGTGAAAAATCACGTGGAAAGTCTTTTTTACATGACTGCGCTTCGCAAAGGAGTGTTATGTGTTCATCAGTCTATATATTATATTTCTTTTTATTCGATTGTGGCACTCTTCTAGAGACTTCTAATGATTCTTACACCAATGATTTGTCTCAATCTTCCAAGAACTATTGAAGACATTACAAATATAAAAAATCAATATGGCGCACACTAGACACCATATTATTATTAAAACAAATACAAAGTTTACGTCGATAAAGTACTCCGAGTGGGGTCGAGTTATTAAATAGGTCTTTTAAAATCATTGTTAGGTTTCCTGAACCATTTATCTGTTTAAGTGACCATTCAGGATTTTAGGGGTTTTAAAGTTTCGTTTTAATTTTATTCCTTAGTCGCGTACTAGAGAACCTAGAGAAACGCGTGAACCGATTTTTAACCCCCGACCCAAAAAAGAGGTGTTATAAGTTTGACGTGTGTATCTGTGTATCTGTCTGTGGCATCGTAGCTCCTAAACTAATGAACAGATTTTAATTTAGTTTATTTGTTTGAAAGGTTGCTTGATCGAGAGTGTTCTTAGCTATAATCCAAGAAAATCGATTCAGCCGTTTGAAAGTTATCAGCTCTTTTCTAGGTATTGTAACCTTCACTTGTCGGGGGTGTTAGAAATTTTTAATTTACACTTGTGATGATTGAAAATTAAGTACTTGTAATTTTTTCATCGACCGACATGTCGCTAGTTTGAAAAGTACCTTAGGGAAAACACGCAATATCAATATGTGGGGTGGGATTAGCCTTTATCTTGAGCTGTGGGCATTGGAATAATGGATTACCGCTGATTGTTCTGCAAGAGGTCTCATTTAGCTGATAACGCGTTCTGATAAGTTCTACTAACAATTTGCTTCCTAATTCCCTGTTGAACTTTTCTTTGGGGGAACAAAGTGAAGTGTTTAAGTTAGCGTTGAATTAAACGGTTATTTTGAACTGAGAACTTTATAACACGACTAACTGATCCACCTGACTTTCCATTGATTTTTTTTTTAATTCAGATACTAGCTGGAGCTAGCCCTTGACTGCAATCTCACATGGTGGTAAGTGATGATGCAGTCTAAGATGGAAGCGGGCTAACCTGGAAGGAGTATGCCAGTTTTTATTAAACCCATACTCCTTTGGTTTCTATACGGCATCATACCCGAACGCTAAATCGCTTGGCGGCACGGCTTTTCCGGTAGGGCGGTAACTAGCCACGACCGAAGCCTCCCACCAGACTAGACCAGCGATTTGGAAATTATAAAATTCCAAACCCTGCCGGGAATCGAACCCGCAACCTCACACTCATAAGACCGCAGCGCTTACCACTGCGTTAGGGAGGTCGTCGAATTGTAATCACCAACCCACATCGCCATACCTTTACGGGTTCCTGAGAAAAAGGGTATTGACAGACAGACGAACAATGAAGTGATTCTATAAGGCTTGCGGGTGTGCGGGGCGTCCCCGGCCTCATACCCCGTTTGCCATCTCAACCTGTCGTATACTGTACTCATGTTCTGCTTTTATCAAAATAACAATTTCAAAAAGGCCGTTGTCACGTCGTTTACGCCAATTTGTGTCGCGATTGTGTCGTCGTTGGTGAAACGTTATCCCGTCACCCATTCGTTTTCTGTCGACGGTTTTCTGAATATTGCCATTTTTCAAAACCTTTTAATTTTCATCGGCATCCATTTTCTTTTATCGTTGCGCTTGGAAAAAATATAATATGATCTCTTGATGATAAGCGATAATGCTTACTTTTATTATGGGATGCGTTAGCTATATTTTTCTTTAATTTACTTAATAACAAATAGTTTCTCACTGAAATGCGTAAAAGGCGAAATATAGTTCGCCTTTACCAAGACCCTATACAACAACAACAACACAACAACAAGCCGTTAACAAGATCCTATAGGCCGAGTATCCTCGGCCTATAGGATCTTGTTAACGTAAACTGCAGTAGGTCTCAAGCGCCTGGCTAATCGTGTCGCTTACGCGTTTCTTCGAGATTTCAGCGATTTGATTATCTTTTAAACAGACTTAGGAAAACTAAAGTACTGAAAAATAAACTTACCTTTCCCTTCGGCACGTTTCGCGTATAAACACCCTAAACTACCTAATATTAGTAATTTCAGTCTAAAATAGGGTAGTATGGCTAATGGTGGAAACACAGGTGTGGACAAAAAATTCACTTCCGGCTTGCCACGCGGCGCTTCCTCTTTGGCGAATCTGGAAAATGTAAATACATCTTTAGAATACTTAACTTTATAATATCATCATTATCACCCGATAGAAGTCCACAGCTGGACATAGGTTTCATGTATGGGCTTTCATACGCCGTTGTCCTGCGCCGCCTGAATCCAGCGGCTCGCTGCAACTGCTTGATGTCGTCCGTCCACCTACTGAGCGAGGTGTGTGTGTGTGTGTGTCTTCCAAATGTACGTATAAACACACCTTTACAATTTAACTTTATAACGTGTAGATACTGAATGAGCAATCACTTTGAAATCCACTTTAACAATGTGTACTGAGCACAGGATCAAAGTGAAATCCATTCCACAGAGTAATGTAGTGTGTTCAGAGCGGGCGGGCGGGCGGGGAAGATTGTGTGAAGGTTAGTGGGGTCAAGTTTACACACATGTCAAAGGAGTTCATTACTTTAACTTTATTTAATTAGGTACCTACTTTGGGTTTACATTCTGCGGTTATTCACTTTTCCAGCAATATGAGCCTGAGCTAAATGAGCTAAAAAGCTAAGAGCCTCAATAGCTCAACCGGTAAAGGAGTGGACTGAAAACCGAAAGGTCGAACGGTTCAAACCCCGCCCGTTGCACTATTGTCGTACCTACTCCTAGCACAAGCCTAATGCTTAGTTGGAGAGGAAAGGGGAATATTAGTCATTTAACATGGCTAATATTCTTTTTAAAAAGAAGAAAAAGAAAAACAAAGAAAAAAGTCATCATCATGATCAACTTACCGCTACCCCACTACTGAGCAGGGCTCTCCTCTCAGATTGAGAAGAGTTTGACCATAGTCTGCCACCAAGTCCGGCCTGCCTGGCCAAATGCGCATCGGCAGACTTCACACACCTTTTAGGACATTATGGAGAACTCTCAGGCACGCAGGTTTCCTCACGATGATTTACTTCACCACTGAAGTAAAGCGTCGTGAGAAAACTTGCATGCATGAAAGTTAAGGTAAATAAGTTGTCAAAGGTGAGTGAAGTAGAATAAGAAAAAATTACCTATTTATATGCGCATAATATTTTAAAAGTAAGTATGATTTACCCTGGTGCTTTCACCACTCGAGCAGTTGCTCAGAGTAATAGAGATCCCAACGAGTCAGACCAAAAATAGTAAGAGTGTGACTCGTTGGGAATTGTAATAGAAGCGGCAGGATAACATTCATGTTGTATGTGGCACAACCTGAAAAAAGGTTCCAGAACAAAGGAAGAAATAAACATAAAGATATATTTTGTTACGAAACAACCCTCAAAGTTTGAACACCGCAAAAGATTACTCGATGACATAATCGGAATTAAATAAAGTCCCGGCGACTGAGGGACACCCTCCTGCGTACATTGTATGAATAACGGCCGTCAAATTTGGGTCTGTCCTATTAAAAGTTGCCAAGATTATGGGCATTAGCTGCGGGAAAGAAATCCAAGTTTTCCGTAAGGCCTACCTACGATATTTTTTGCGAATTCACTGAAAGATGAGAGGGGCTCTTGTATTTCACCAGTTTTTCCTTTTTACTATGGATGGTGTATACTTACTAGGCTTCTGCGTTTTAATTACACTGTGAAGCACTTGAAATTTTAATTTGAGTAAATATTATTTAAAAGACTAAGGACGGAGATAAGTGGTGCTGAGGTGCATATTCTCTTTTACCCGACTTCGATGAAGCCCAAAAGGAGGTTATATATTTGACCTGTATGTATGTCCGTTCCTATGTAACTACTTAACCAACGGCTCAGCCAAGATTCGTCCTAAAGGCGCGAGTGTGATAGGGTATGTAAAATTAGATGTGAAAAGCTAGCAGATAGACAGACAGACACACTTGCAGATTTATAATATCTTATTAGTATAGATTTCTGTGCATTCGCGCATCTGAGCTTTTGGAACATTGCGTCAAGTATTTAATTCGTCGATACCCCAAAGCCTGATAGAGTGTGTCCTAGCTGTGATGACGTATGGCGCTGAAATGTGGACACTGACAGTTGACCTTGTCCACAAGTTCAAAGTCACGCAGGCATCTCTCTGAGGGAAAAAATCCATAACAAGGAAATCCATAGGAAAACCAGAGTGACCGATATAGCTCAGCGAATTAGCCAGCTGAAGTGGCAGTGGGCAGGCCACATCTGCCGCAGAATCGATGGCCGCTGGGGCAGACGTGTTTGGAGTGAAGACCGCGTATCAGCAAGCGCAGTGTAGGACGACCTCCGACCCGCTGGACTGACGACCTTAAGAAGGTAGCGCGAAGTGGGTGGATGAGGAAGGCGGAGGATCGTGTGTGGTGGTGCGCTCTTGGGAAGGCATGCCCAGATTTTGACGCAAACAGGCTGATTAATTGATTAGTATAGATTAAGTTTATTGAATCTACGAAAGTCTTAACTATTATTACAATTTCATTCTTCTTCAGCTTTAATATGTTAAAACGTAGGAAGTTTCCAACAAACTTCGTCCCCACTTGTCGTCTTATTACAAGCAACTCCGCTTTAAATATTTGCAATGAGTCCCGCATTTGTCGGATTCAGTTAGACCGAGCAAACTCGTGCCTTTCTAGGTTAAAGAAGATTTTTATTTCTTTCTTGCCAGAGTACTTTTTACTTGTATTGTTTGTATTCTGTAACCAGCTGCAACTGGAATATACCGTCCGGTTTGTTTCATTATTATTTTCCATTAATTATATAACCACACAAGTCTACTTACTTTTTGTGTGGTTATAATTATAACCAAACAATCAGAGAAGGAACTATATTTTCTAATTGAATTTCGAATGTTTTTAAAAACATGTTTGTGATTGGTTGGTGACTCAAAATGGTTAACGCCCACTGAGATTTTTGTCTCTATCATTTGTAAGGGAGTACGTAACAGAGAGAGCGCTATACTAACTTCTTTCCGTGGATAGGGTACGGTATTGCTCTATTATGTCACAATAAACAGAGAAGAGCACCAGCTATCGTGGTATGGCATTACAATCAAAATCAGGCAGCGTTTTCTGCGAGATCACTTTCGAGCAATCCAATAAATCAAGCTCGAAGCCGACATTATGTGGGAAATGACGTTATTATAAAAACAGGGACGTTTATTGGTTTTCCGTTCCCTGTTAGATATTATATTATATCAATTCCGATGGAAATTGTATATTCCTTAGTTTAACTTTGTTTGGTAAGAAGTTGGTAAGTAATAAAAGTGTATTTGTCTTTCATAATTGTATTTTTTTTTCAATCCAATTTTGGTAATTTAAATTATTTAGTGCTCGGGTCTAACTTTTGTACTATGTGTTATTTACTAACAATTTTGCAAAATAAATATGATTATGAAAATGATTATTATAGAAACAATTGGTTTTGCATTGAGTAGCCCACAAGATATTGTCATAGTTAGGTATATTTACAAAGAAGTTAGCTGTTCACCATCGTGGTTTTCTATTAATTGTTGTTATAGCGGCAATAGAAATACACACAGTGAACATTTCAACTCTCACCTATTACGGTTAGTAAGATGTACAGTTTACTGACAGACATACAGACGTCTGTTGCCCATCGTGTCTAATTTAGCAAACTGATTAAAACTAACTGAATTGAACTGAAAATCCAAAGTGATGGCAAAAAAGATTAATCTAAAAACCCTGTAAATTATTATTTTACAGTTAAACAATTTTACAAGCAAATAAGATGATGAAAGCATAAAAAATCTTTTCTTTATAAAGCCAAGACGGGAGTAAGTTAATCCGAAGGTTAGCGGAGTTGAGTGTAAATATTAAAAAGCGGGATCCGACTGGTATTTGTTAGCGAACAAGAGGCGATGAGACAAGGAAGTTTTGTCTGCACCGAACTCCTTGCCTTCAATATTAGTTTCTTGCTGAAAATGGGATTTCTTATTTAGATTTTATGGTCATTCGAGAGGTGCTATTCGTTTTTATTTGATACCGCTTCCATTTGAATATTATACCTACTTAAAAAAGGAACAAAAATTCAATTTTATATATTTTTTACTAGCTCCTAACCGCAATTTCGTCCGCGTAGACCACACAAATTTCAAACTCTTATAAATTTTCAAATATCCGTTCTTAGTGGATGTGTACGTCGTAATAGCTATCTATCTCCATGCCCAGGCAAATCTGTCCAGTAGTTTAAGCTGCACCTTGGTACATCAGTCAGTCAATTAGTCAGTCAATCAATCAGTCAGTCAGTTAGTCACGAAAGTGCGTTTATTTGTTGGTTTGTCCGCCAATCATGCCACAGCGTTATGGACACTTCCATATAAATAATTTAGTAACATTTTCCTTGTTGAAATCAATAAAAAATACCAAATGATTTATTACGCAGAACACCGTCCGTAACAGTCCAGTAAAAAGCTACGCAAACACTTTTATACGGCGATAAAATATTAAGTGTTACAAACGTGGTCCGTCCTACAAATCACATAAAATGCCCCGGAATAGTATAAGGACTAGAGATGGACCATTGCACAGGGAGCATGTGAAAAATCACGCGAAAAGCCTTTTCATAATATGTAACACTTGCTACTTAATGAAGATAAATCTCAATAAACAAGAAACAGTTAAAAATTATTTTGCTATAATCCGCCAACAGAAAAAATCTGTATGGTCAAACATGCAGTTACATTGCTTGGTTGGGGAGGTAAGCGGTGCTTAGCTTGTAACTGCATGTTTGACCATACAGATTTTTTCTGTTGGCGGATTATAGCAAAATAATTTTTAACTGTTTCTTGCTAAACATGAACTTCCGCAAAGTAACGCCTGATTCTATCCAAATCTCAATAAGTTTGCTTGTTGTTGTTTGTTTCAATGCTAACAAGTAATCCCGGTTCATTTTTTTTAGATCATCGATCCGAGCTAAGATGCAAAAGAGCGTGCGAGCGAAAATACTCTTATCGCTGCGTGTTAGAAAGGAAAAAACGTACATGTAGCAAACATTAGTTTGCTATTTGTTACGAATTCTATGAAAAACCACCTGTGAAATATGAAGAATCTTGATCATAATTTCCAGTTAAATTAATGTGTACGAAAATTTAAAAATTACTTTCCGTCACTGTGAAGAAAAATAATTATTTGACCAAATGAAAATGATTTAAAAGTAGCAATAATGCCCATCTCTAAAACGTGGTCCATCCTACAAATCACATAAAACGCTCCGGAATAGTGTAAGGACTAAGGAGCGACAAACGAATAAAAATTCCACCATCAACGATTGTAATGCCCCCATAATTTTACAGGCCGGGGACAATAGTTCTATTGCCCCGTTGTTCTTTGCCCCATTTGGGGGTTTATCGCAAAAGTTCGTGTATTAATATTTTATTGTCACACTTTATACATGTATTTAGTAAAAATTATTGTCGCAATCGTGTTGCAATGAATTTAAAGCCTTGTGCAGACGACAGACAAACTATGATATTTCCCCAAAGTATAGAGTGCATATATGCAGTACTAGGTAGGACTATAGTTCGAAGCATAGGGTCATTCAGAACTAAATCATAGCAGGCTCCAACTCATTTTTGCTTCCAACTTGATACAATATCATACCAATTGTAACAGCTTCATAAATTACGATTTTTGCACATCATGCTGTTTTGTGTACTTTTTCAATAAAATAATATGAAATAAAAATAAATCATGTTCTCCGCCCGGCTAGCATGGGCAGTAGATAAAAATTATATCCCCGATTATATCCACTGATTTGTATGACATCATATAATCGGAGGATATAATTTTATCTACTGCCCATGCTAGCCGGGCCGGGTATGAAGTTTGCCAATCCGCATTTGGCCAGTGTGGTGAATTATGGCCAAAACTCTTCTTTCAGCATTCAGTAGGCCGGCGGCGTAGCGATGGCTTGAAATGATGAAATACTGATTTTCCTGAATGAATGCAATGAATAAATATGATTGATTCCTTTCACCATATATACTTTCGACGTTAAAATCCCAAGGTGCTAGAATGGCGACCTTGCACTGGAAAGCGCAGTGAGTGTTACTATCCACTAACGTCGTCTTAGAGTGAAAACCTCGGGAATGCATTTTTGCTCAAATTTATTTTATTGCGTTTCTAGGAAGAAAACCTCGCAACGCACATCCTGATCTGACTAATTTGTTCATTCGATACTCGTAACGCCATCTATGACAAATGAGAAACTCGTAAATACTCGCTTCTGTTAGTTACATCACGTTTTTTCTTCCTCCTGAAAAGTTACTTCTTTTACACTTACGAGGTTTTCACTCTAAGCCGTCGCTAAGTGGACAGACGTCATCGATCAATGAGTTGCAGGGAGCCGCTGGTTGGTGACAGTGCAAAACCGTGGCGTGTGGAAGTACCTACAAGAGACTTATGCCCATAAAAATGACCTTGTCGATGACCATAGACTTTTGTCAGCGATGGACAGAAGTCCGTCGTCTGCGCAGAGCCTTACATCTCTTTGTGGATCATAAAACAGGAAAGTCGTTCGGCGATGATGTACGGACCGACCGCTCGAGTGCTCTCGAAAAATGTTTAATTTTGTTGAATACTTGTACGGTTCGTTTGACCCAGTTCACAAATGAATGTTAGATGAAATGAAGCCACAATAAAATAAACTCAATAGCATTAACTGTAGGATTATTAAAAATAATAGTGATATATATAATATTTTAAAGTGTTTTCAGACTATTTGCAAGTTTTCTAAGGAACTTGCAAATAGTCTAAAAAGGAACATGATGTTTCTTCAGTTTTCATGGAAGGCACGAGATCATGTTACACGAAATTAAATTCTTAAGTTTTTGTTGCACTGTTTTGTGTTACATTGTTTAACATTGTAATTTAAACCAGTGTTCACACTATAAACGTTATGACCCATGCCACATTTTACATTCTCATCTTGACTTGGTGAAACTTTGAAACTACATATTTGTATGGAAATCTGACAAACGCATAATATATTAGTTTCTAGAAAATTATTTCCTTCATCTGTGGAAACAGCTCACTTTTAAGCTCTACTCACCCATAAGTTGCCGCTTCCATGAATGGGGCTCTTAAATAAAGGACCTTTCAACGTTAGCACATAATAATTCAATGCCTTCAGAGGGGTGGACCGCTAACTCAGTGTTAAACACTGAATGATGGCCACCGAGCTCATTTGACTTTTTTTTACTCAGATACAAGTTAGCCCTTGACTGCAATCTCACTTGGTGGTAAGTGATGATGCAGTCTAAGATGGAAGTGGTCTAACTTGTAAGGGGTATGGCAGTTTTAACTGAGCCAATACCCCTTTGATTCTACATTGCTGTTTAACTGAGTGATATTAAAATAATTCTTCGTAGAAAACGTTCAAAAATTAAAAATAAATATCAAATGAGCTCAACGGCTCTCATTTAGTGTAGAACATTGAGTTAGCGAATTACCGTTTTACTCGAGTACCAGTATCCGACAAAAAAATTCGCAGAACTTTAGAAAGAGATTTCGGCTTCGTAGAGCGTCGTCTCTGTCGCGCATACCTGTGACTTTTGTCGGTCTCAACGACAGAGACAACCCTCTACAAAACCGCTATCTCTATCTAACGTTCGATGTGCAATCTTTTCTGCCGGACACTATATAGTGTTTTGACGTTCGAATTTTATCAATTTAGGCGAGATGTATAATTTCATACTAACCCTATATCCAGTGTTTCGTTGCTGTCCAATAAATTAGTCTCCATTCTATTAGCAATGCTAAGAGCCATCGCTTTGCTGAAAGTGGTTAAGTGTTGCTAGCACGAACGGCCATTCCGGACGTTTTAGTGGAAATATATTCTTAACTGCGCTATTCTCTGACGGATTTACACCATTTTGGGGAGACAAAGTATTTATAGTGAAAAGTGTTTCATGGTTTATGAGTTCAAACTTACATGCAATATTATTCGTCTTGGCTTCGCACGGATGGCTTTGAATTTCTTTCTGCGTCGTATTCTTGCTGAGGGTTTTGACCCTGTTTCATTTACTTCATAATCCATACTTTAATATTATTATAAATGCGAAAATGTGTCTGTCTATCTATCTACCTGTCTATCTGTCTGCTAGCTTTTCACGGTCCAACAGTTTAATCGATTTTCATGAAATTTGGGTAAATTTTAGCTTACATCCCGGTACATGCATAAGGGTTGAATTTTCAAAAATCCTTTCTTATCTGATGTTACATAAACGTACGTCACAATAGCTATCTGCAAGCCAAACAGCCCGATTCTTCCAGTAGTTTGAGCTGAGCATAATAGATAGAACAATCAGTCACCTTTTCCGTTCATATAATATTTTTAAATAATGTTATTGTTGCTTTAAGTTAACTTTTTAATTATGAAAATGTTTAAATGTATGTAGTTATAAATACAAGATCTTAAACGTTGACAAGAAATACAAAGTTAGAATTTCGGGTAAATACGAATATAACTTTGGTTAGAAATTGAAAACAAGTCGCTTTAGGGAAAGTTAAACCACCTCCCAACTTCAAAGGGATTTAATGGGAAATTAGCATGAGTAATTGATTAAAATATACTCCTTTATGTGCGATAATATGACAGAAAGGGAAGTTTCGGGAATCTAGGTCTAAAATAGAAGCTTATATCTAGAATCTCTTTAGTAGGGTAGAAATTATACAAGGTCAGTTGGAAAAGGGCTCAGGAAAATAGAATTAATGAAATTCAAAAGGTGTCCATTAAACCTATTATAAAATGAAATCTTTGAACTTTAATTAATTAAATAAAGTTACCATCTTTACTATGGACTAAATTAAATACAAGCGGGAGAGGCTAATGGTTAAATCGGACTTTTCCCAATTTTCCATCCCCAACCTCCGAAAGGTTGGGGATTCAATCCCGGACTCCCATCTCTTATGTACAAATTTTTGTAGTTAGCGGTTTAAGCAATCCATACGTCTGTCTGTCTGCTAATTTTTCACGACCCAACAGTTTGACCGATTCAATGAATTTTAGTACATAGTTAGCTTACATCCCGGGGAAGGACATAGGCTAATTTGTATCTCGGACAATCAAAGAGTTTCCACGGGATTTTTAAAAAGCCTAAACCCACGCGGACGAAATCGCGGAATTATCTAGTTAAATAATATTTGCTTTGGCGGTGAAGGAAAATATCGTGAGAAAACTTGCATAAGTATCTGTAACTGCAAAGGGTTATAAATCGAACTACCAATAAATCTGTCGTCTCCTGTACTATAAATGTCAGCTCTCGCGTAACTTGCTCAAGCTAAAAAGCAAAAAAGCCATAAGAAATACGCCAAGAGTTACTCCCAATAAACTTGTTAGCGAACATTATTGGAACAATCATTAGTCAAGCTCTTTCCAACAAGTTTTTCCGCTTGACTTGAACCAAGAGTAGAGGTACCATCTGAGAACAAAATTAAATGGGACAAGATCTAGAAATTAAATGATGTAATAGGACCGGAACATTTATCAATTTTATTTTTCTTTTCATGGCGTATATGTCGGATCGAGCCGAGGATTGTTTAAGAATTGATGAAGGCAGGTGAAGATCCTTAGAGTCTGCTTCGATTACTAGGCGATCTTCAGACGTGTTAAGAACAATACTTCC
Organism: Maniola jurtina; assembly: GCF_905333055.1. Classification (NCBI taxonomy): domain Eukaryota; kingdom Metazoa; phylum Arthropoda; class Insecta; order Lepidoptera; family Nymphalidae; genus Maniola; species Maniola jurtina. The sequence continues at coordinate 361,607 of NC_060046.1, forward strand.
GTTTACTGCATGTCACAACTACCAGCGTAACTAGGTAAACCTAACCTAACCTACCTAGACCGGCTCCTCCACCCCTTACACCGGTCCCAAACCAACCATCAAACCTAACCACCACAATAACAACTCGTTTAACCAACAGTACCACTTTAGGTAACCACTACTCTAAAACCTACAGTACGACAGACTACTACTGAGAAGTGTCCTCGGTAACAACCGGACGAATAATGCCTCGCTACGCACAGCGTGTCTGATTTTATAGTCCAACGACGATAGTGGGGAGATGACGTAATGCTCAGTGAGCAAAGTGTTGACAGCTAAAAGTCGGTACCGCCGACACGGCCATTCTGACCTGCGTACGCCCTCGTACGCTAAATGTCACAAATCATGTGAGGACAAAACCATAACCACAAAATCACTATACCGCTCGTCTATCCTGACTAGCAGTTAACTGTCAATGAACATCTTTCTCATATGATTAGAGCGCAATTGCTATTGCAACTCTTAATCAATCATGATCTAAACATTATTCAAAATGAATTTACCACTGGTTCGGAATGCCACAACCTAGCGAGAAGAACCAGCAAGAAACTCGGTGGCGTCTAACTGAGTCATTAATTTCTTGGCATCTAACTGAACTTAAAAACAAAATTTTTTTTTTTTTGGTTGTTGTTAAGGATATGTGGTTAACTGTAACTGTGCGGTGTCTATGACAGTAAAACTCTTTTAACATCGTCGCGTCACGGCCATTCTGACGCGCGACCGTCCTCGGGAGCTAGCTGGTGACCGGTCCGTCCCTACCGTCCCTGATTCATGGATTGTCCGATATTGTTCGTGCTCGCCTTCGTTAATCAGCGCCGACATGGCCATTCTGACCACAGGTCGCCCTCAACCTGCCAAAGAAAAAAAAAAAGAACACAGTACCGTTGTACGAAACAGATTACGCACGGAAGCCCTCATCCTCGTTGGACACGACTAATAGTGAAAGTAAGGAGGCCCCTGTCCTCAACTTACGTCACAAAACACAAAAGTAAGGAGGCCCCTGTCCTCAACTTACGTCACAAAACACAAAAGTAAGGAGGCCCCTGTCCTCAACTTACGACACAAAACACAGAAGTAAGGAGGCCCCTGTCCTCAACTTACAAAACACAGAAGTAAGGAGGCCCCTGTCCTCAACTTACGTCACACACACAAACGTCACAAAACACAGAAGTAAGGAGGCCCCTGTCCTCAACTTACGTCACACACACAAACGTCACAAAACACAGAAGTAAGGAGGCCCCTGTCCTCAACTTACGTCACACACACAAACGTCACAAAACACAGAAGTAAGGAGGCCCCTGTCCTCAACTTACAAAACACAAAAGTAAGGAGGCCCCTGTCCTCAACTTACAAAACACAGAAGTAAGGAGGCCCCTGTCCTCAACTTACGTCACACACACAAAGCGGCAATATTAAGATTTTGAAAAAGTGCAGATTACCTTTAGTACTGCGTAGCTTTCACCTCCTGGACTTGAATCAGATGTCCTTGTCTTTGTCACCATTAACCACTCGTTTTCAGATATTCCAAGCTTTGGTAATTGATTCACGTATCTCCAAGAGTTTTGGCTCGACCTTGCAATAAGCCAGCTATTTTCTTCGATGTGGTTAGGTGGAGCTGAAGAGGCTCCACGGTTCATCCCGCTTCTGATGTCGGATCGAGCCGAGGATTGTTTAAGAATTGATGAAGGCAGGTGAAGATCCTTAGAGTCTGCTTCGATTACTAGGCGATCTTCAGACGTGTTAAGAACAATACTTCCGTTTACTGCATGTCACAACTACCAGCGTAACTAGGTAAACCTAACCTAACCTACCTAGACCGGCTCCTCCACCCCTTACACCGGTCCCAAACCAACCATCAAACCTAACCACCACAATAACAACTCGTTTAACCAACAGTACCACTTTAGGTAACCACTACTCTAAAACCTACAGTACGACAGACTACTACTGAGAAGTGTCCTCGGTAACAACCGGACGAATAATGCCTCGCTACGCACAGCGTGTCTGATTTTATAGTCCAACGACGATAGTGGGGAGATGACGTAATGCTCAGTGAGCAAAGTGTTGACAGCTAAAAGTCGGTACCGCCGACATATATTTCTTAAAATCTCTTCTTGATTCAGGAAAAATTAGTTTTGTTTATTCTTTGAACTTTTTCTAAAATTTTTTCTTTGCATATAGGTACGTCTTTAATAATAATTTGATACCTAGCCCGGAATGTGTTTGTTGCTATTCGAGCGAAATAAAATGAACCCATTTTCTGTTACCATTGTATGTACTTTAATATGGAACTTTGTAAAATGTAATGTTTGTGGTAAATGGAAAACTTAATTTGAAATAATGGTAATGCAGTTTAAAAATATACATATAATGCACAGATTATTGCAATTTTTAATGATCATACATCCAGCTTACATAATACCATATAACATTTAAACTATTTGGTAATTTGAACTGTAAATTATGCAATTTTTTATCACTCAATTTTTCTCATCATTCACCGTTAATAGCTGTAGGTAATATAGGATTTGTCCGTGAATAATCTACCCCATGGCCACCCTCGCCATGATATTCTTGTTTTGTTACAACCTAGCGTATTAACACTTGTTAAGTGACTTGCTGTTATCAGGAAGTTTTAAAAAGCAAGTTGAAAGAAAAATAAATGTTATAGTGTGCAGGATAATCAAACTCTTCTCGTTCTAAGAGGAGACCCGTGTACTACTGAAGTAAGCCGCCAGTAGATTGACCATGATGATTATGGCAAAATTGCCAAAGTAGGTAACTCAAATAAATAAAGCGCTTACCTAACAAAAACCGGCCACTGAGGGTTCCGTACTCGGGTATTTTTTCTAAAATTTTGCACAATAAATCAAAAACATATTACATACATAAAAAATATCTGTTTTAGAATGTACAGGTTAAGCCCTTTCATATGATACCCCACTTGGTATAGTTATCTTACTTTGAAAAGTGAAACACATTTTAATTTTTTTTTAATTATGTAACTACAAATTCGCGGTTTTCAGATTTATTACTTGTGCTATAAGACCTATCTACCTGGCAAATTTCATGATTTAGGTCAACGGGAAGTACCCTATAGGTTTCTTGACAGACACGACGGAAGGACGGACGGACAGACAGACAGATAAACAGAAGACAGACAACAAAGTGATACTATAAGGGTTCTGTTTTTCCTTTTGAGGTACGGAACCCTAAAAATATGTCAAAAGGTACCTAATTTGTTCCTATTAAGTAAGTGAAAAGCAGGTTTTATTATTTTCAGAAACGTAGTCGCGTGGTCGGCGATTTCGGTGTAAAATCACGAGTTAATAGTCTGATAGCTGGAGATTTACCGATAAGCGACACCACTTAATGCTAATGGTACTGAAATTAAGTTACACTCAAATTCGAGGCTTTCACTATTGGGTGTCCCTTCACATTGAGTAAGTTCATGTCAGACTTTGCTACTAGTAATAGTAATAGTCATTTAATATTCATAATATAATATATACATTATACGTCAATTGTAATTCCAATTCATTTTTTTCACTGCCAACGGGACCCTAAAATTACCTACTAAGCCTCCGTTGTCCATCCGTCCATCTGTCTGTCAGCGGTCTGTATCTATCTTGTGAAGCGTAATAAATAGAGTTGTCACACTGTGTGTCACACTATTGCCGCTAAAAAATAATAATTAAAATTTCAAAATGACCGCTATGAAAACTTAAAAAATAAAAAGTGTTATTTCTTGTACTATGGTATAGAAGGAACCTTTAGTGTATGAGTCCAACTGGTACTTGACTGATTCTTATTAATTAATTATCATCAAGAAAATAAGAAGGCTTGAGGTTTGGTCCCGTAAAGGAGGCGGTTGACTTAAGGTGCCCACGCACTCGAACTGAACTGCAGCTGAACTGCGCGTCGCGTCAGCGCCCCGCATGATATTCTCTCCAGCCGCGACGCGCGTACCTCACTGCCACGCGGCTCGGCTGGAGAGAATATCGTGCGGGGCGCTGACGCGACGCGCAGTTCAGCTGCAGTTCAGTTCGACTGTGTGGGCACTTTAGCCTTTCAGTTTTGTGTGTTTTTAACCCCCGACCCAAAAAGAGAGCCGTTAAAAGTTTAACGTGTGTATCTGTGTATCAGGCTGTGGCATCATAGCTCTTAAACTAATGAACCGATTTTAATTTAATTTTTTTGTTTGAAAGCTGGCTTGATCGAGAGTGTTCTTAGCTATAATCCAAGAAAATCGGTTCAGCCGTTTGAAAGTTATCAGCTTTTTTTAGTTAATGTAACCTTCACTTGTCGGGAGTATTATAAATTTTTAATTTGCACTTGACGTGATAAATTAAATATTCCTATGTATTTTTTCAAATTTATAAATTGTTGGTTTGGTCAAAAATAATTCCTGTCTCTGAATAAAATTACTTGCCCCATGTCTAAAAATCTTTTCTAGCTATCTATAATAATCCAAAAAAAAAAAACGAGAATCCACCGACAAACTGAAAAGTTCTTAACTGGAAAATCATTTAAATAAACCTGTAGTTTTAGATAATGAAAACGCAACATAATTTTGGCCATTTATCTCAAAGTAATTTCGAATGCAAACTCAAAATAAACTTTAACGTTACACACTTCCCCCTGAATTAAAGGGAATAAATAAAGCTCTTTTGAATCATCAAAAGCCTGCTCGTTGCTTAATGTATTTAATAGAGATGGGCATAAAATTGCTACTTTGAAATCATTCTCATTTGGTAAAATTATTATTTCTCTTCATAGGCAGTGATTGCAAAAGTGATTTTTTACGGCAAATGAATTTCGCACCTACAATCGTTTGCTAGATTACTTTATGTAGCAATCTTATCTCATGTTCTACCTTACATTCAATTAAGTTGAAGGAGGTACAGAAGACAGACATGACATGCAGCATGCGATATGCACCGCCGGCCCTCCCACTGCGAAACATGCAAAAAAGCAAGCCACCAAGCAAACAATACCATCATCATGAAACACCACACAGATCCTCCAAAACACTTGACGCACGTTTCACTCCTCAGGAAATGTCAGAAAGTTTCATGAAGCTACAATTTACAGCTTTTTCTGAGTGTTTAGCAGTGGAGGGATAGGTGCATGTCGCATACTATATGCTGCACTATTATAGCAAATTAAGCTTGCAGTTCCTTGTGTAATATTATAGACTTTCGCCAATTAATGCCTGTTTCTATACGAAGATAGGAAGTGTTACTTTTCATGTGATTTTTCACATGCTACCTGTGAAATGGTCCATGTCTAGTATTTACCACAGGTTTCATTTCATTTTAATTAAGTATTTATCCGCTTACGAGTGTAACTGTGTAAACAAGCCCCTCAAGTAAATAGGGAGCAATAGGAAAGTTCGTTCGCGTAATGAAGTTTGCTTACCTACTCGTACGTCAACCTTATCTCGTGTTCTACCTGATATTAGTTTAAGTTGAAGGAGGTACAGAAGAGCACCCATGAATAAAACAAATATGGTATTTAATATAATGTGTAATTTATATACAATACTAGATGATTCCCGCGGCTTCACCCGCGTGGATTTAGGTTTTTAAAAATCCCGTGGTGGTTTTTAAAAACTCTTTGATATTTCAGGATAGAAAGTGGCCTATGTCACTCACCAGATCTTTAACCCATGCGAAAAATCACGTCAATCCGTTGCTCCGTTGTGACGTGATTGTGTCCTTGAATCACGTCACAACGGAGACACGGATTGACAAGCAACAAATAAACTCACTTTCGCATTTATAATATGGGTAGTGATATATTCATTTAGATATAAGTTATTCTGTCTAGGTGGGTTGGAGGAGAAGCGTGTTAGTTATTTTATAAAAGTTGAAAGTTTCTTTCCGTATTATCCCTAACACGGGGGTGAACGATCAGCGACTATGAAGTTTGGATCATGGTGGCTCTGGGAGATAACAGGTAATAGGGATGTAAAAATCTTACGTCAAAGTACAAAGTTTAATTTTCTTATAAAGTTTTTATACAGTTTAAAAGTTTAAGGAACCAGAAACGACCTCCAGGACCTCCTACTTATGAGAGCTCAGTGCTCACAACTGCGTCAGTCGTCACAACTATAAAATAGTAGAGATAATGGCTTTTTTCCATTACAGTTAATTTTACTTTAACTAACTCGTGGCTTAGGATTCTTTGAAACTCGGTAAGCACCAATTCAATTTTCTTCAAAGTCATAAAAACGTTATTAAAGGAAACGTGCAAAGTTCTCATAAAATGCACAAGTTTTTTATAATATTGCACTTTCTGAAGTACTTAAACAAATATTGGAGCTGATCTAGACGTCGGATGCATTTTTCATTTATATCGGCTCTTCGTGAAGGGGAGAGGTGTTTGGAACTTTTTATTGCATTCGTTTGGAATGTTCGGGCTGGAAGGAATGAATGAATATATTTTTATTGTACATTACAAAATTAGTACAGAAAAAACACGTACAAAGCACAAAAGAATATAGGCAGGTAGGTACAATTTGGCAGCCGTATCGCTTCGAAAGGAAATAAGGGAAAGATGAATAAAGGAAAATTGACGACATTATTATTATGATCAGATATCATCAAAAGCGGTAATAGCCAAGTGGTTGAGACCTTACTGAGATTATGGGGTTATAATTATTAGATTAGGGGGTAGCACCTCTAACTTTTCGCAGTTAAAATATCGTTTTTAGCAATTAAATATCACTTGTTTTAACGGTGAAGGAAAACATCGTGAGGAAACATGCATGCCTGAGAGTTCTCCATAACGTTTTCAAAGGCGTGTGAAGTCTGCTAATCTGCACTGGGCTAGCGTGACGGACTAAAGCCGAAACCCTTATCATTCTTAGAGGAAATCTGTGCTCAGTAGTGAGCTGGCGATGAGTTGATCATGATGATGATGATTGTGAACAAACATGGAACAAACATTGTTTTTTGGGATATAAAAACTATGCTAAATGTTAACCCAGAGTTAAGCTAAAGTATGCCAAGTTGCATTCAAATCTATTTAGCAATATCTGCATTATGTATGCACAGATAGACAGACAGATAGATAAAAATTGGAAAATACTGTTTTGTCCTCAATATCAAAATATAAATCATCCAGTTACAGTTTTGTTCAAAGAGTAGATTTATTTACAGGAACTTTTTGAAGAGGCTATGCCCTTTTTAGTTTTACTCTTTCTCTTAATGCACAATTTACTCAGTTGAATAAAAAATTGTATAATAATGGCCCAATAGCATGCATGAATAAACACGAATCACTGTACTACAACAGATCCAATTCTCTCCAGTCCCTTCGGCTTCGCATTACTCAATCAATTTAACATAAATGGAAACTACCAGTGACTAAGTGGCTCGCAGGAAAGTCTTACAAGCGGCACTTAGCCCTGAGGAGCAATATTCATTGAGATAATTTTCATCCGACATTGTACAAAAGTGCTCACAAAAGTGACAATGGGCGGAGTGTACTAGAGTGAGGAAACTCTCAGTTTGGTCCTGAATCGACATCTGTCAAATAGCAGGCTAGGGGTGACGTGAAATCAAAGACCTTTGAATTATTTCTTCCTACATCCATGCTGAAGTCCTAAGATTATGGAATCTATAGGTGAAATCAGAGATACCTAGTCGTTTCGTAGCCTATCCTAGCGTCAAATATAGGTAACATTTGACGCCTACCACTGAAGGTGAAGCCTCATCGTTTCATTACAAGGTTTACTAACTGTGGACTGCGCAATGGGTTTTGGCCTCTAACTACTAGTGATAGGCATGATTGCTTGTTTTAAATCATTTACATTTGGTGAAATTATTATTTTTCTTTTTCACAAGCAGTTTTTCACGGCAAGCGATTTTTTAATTTTATTACCACTTATAATAGCTTGCTACATTAATTTGACTAGGAATTATGATCAAGTTCAATTTTGTAGATTGTTTTACTAGATTAATTGAACCAGATAATTTTCTCTTTCCAACACGCAAGGATGCAAATGTTCTCGCCTATGCGCTCTTTAGCTCGGATCAATAACCGTGCACGCGAAAAATAAATGACAAAGCGGGATTAAGTGTAATAATTTTCAAACTTTGTGAGGTTTGCTTCGTGAATATTCCATGAATACATAGCAAAGTATTAGGTACATTGAAAAGGCTTTTCACATGATTTTTTACATGCTATCTGTGTCATGACCCATCTCTGCTGAAGAGCAATATTCATTGAGATAATTTTCATCCGCAATTGTAGGAAAGTGTTCACAAAAGTGTCGCATTCGGACAATGGGTTCTTGGGCCTCAAACTACTATAAATTCACTGTAATGGCCCCATTCGGGCTCGTATTGAAAGCTGGGCCCTCCCTGATATACTATCAGTTAATCGGTTTGGGATGCAATGCCGTGTTTATGGATGGATAGGGCGATGTGTAGGATCTTATTTACTGAGCATAACTTGGGGTTTTATGCCCTAACCTAAATTATCTTACTTTATTCCAAATGTTAAAGGATAAGCCCGACTCATAGACGTATTATTATCAAAATACCTTAAACATCTAGTTTGAGATTTTTATTTTATTTTAATTTATTGACAGAGATATACCCGGGAAGATAGCTGCCCGTTTCATCTTCCCAGGTTACAATACAAACAATAATACCAACCATTAATTAGTATCACTTACAGAAGAAAAATAAATAAACACTAAAATTAAATTAAATTAGAGAGTATAATTATTATTAATAGTGCACAAAATTTTTACCATTTTGGGGGCACACTGGGGCGTAGAAAATATCTTGAATTTTCTGAATGAAATCTTAGCAAATGTATGGAACTTCAATCACTTTTATACATGACATAATATTGTATATAAAATCCTTGAAAAGAGCAACGCCGAGTTCTTTGCTGGTTCTTCTCGGTAGGAAAGGCATTCCGAACCAGTGGTAGATGCATTTGACGATTAAAAAGAACTTGTAAAAGTTTAATTGAATAGAAATATTATTTTGATTTTGAAATGATTTGATTTTATTATAACTACTGCCACATCCCACACAATTCAGAACAACACAGTCATAACTTGTGCCAAACATTAGTTTGAGCGTTGAGTCAAGCGTTCTTCAATATAGCGTCGAATTCAAACAGAAAGCTGTACTGAGAGCGATCCTGTAACATTTAGAATTCCAATCTCTTCTACCGTACCCCGAATAGCTCTTCGTTGAAAGAGAGGATTTGTTGGAAGCGTTTTGGCTGTTACTTAAGCCTGTACTGGCACAAAGTGAATGGTAACAGACAGCGAATTCCCTTTCCCTCGGGATGCAGAATGCAATAAAAGGGCTGACACCTTTGACGCTGAAGGGTAGCAGCTCAAAATGAAAAATGCACTCGCAATCCGGGATATTTCGACTCCCATATTTGTCTGTGGATTTATTCTAACGTTAGAATCGATCCAGAAGGATTTCGTCGTTCTGTTCGGTTATTCTTAATCGTTTGTGGAAAGATTTTTATGGATTTTGGATTACGGTACATTTTTAGAAAACTTTGTGTCGTGGTGGAAACAGTAGGTCTATTAGTTCAAAGGAATTTGGGCTCAAATTCGAATGGGTTCATTTGTGGCTAGTTTTAGGGTTCCGTACCTCAAAAGGAAAAACGGAACCCTTATAGGATAACTTTTTTGTCTATCTGTCTGTTCGTCCGTCCGTCCGTTGTGTCTGTCAAGAAAACCTAATTAGGCAGGTAGGTAGATCTTATAGCACAAGAATATCCGAAAACCGTGAATTTGTCGTTACATCATTGAAAAAAAAATGTGTTTAAATTTTCAAAGTAAGATAACTATACCAAGTGGTATATTATATGAATGGACTTTATCTGTATATTCTAAAACAGTTTTTATTTATTTTTATGCATAATAATTTTTGATTTATCATGCAAAATGTCGAAAACGATACCTCGGAACGCGAGACCGACTCGCACTTGGCTGGTGAAAAGGCTATTTATTGATAAATTAACCTGTATACAGTCCGCTTGTCTCTTGCCGTCAAAGGTAGACAATGACTTCCGAATTCATATCAACCTCTTACCATAGCAAAAATATCAGTTTTATGCAGTAAAACTTTAACACCGGCGCAAGCGAACTTTCATTAGACGTAAAGTTCCTCTCAAAGTAAGAGCAATCGCTCTAAAGAAAACTTGAGATCGTCCTGCAGTGCTGAGCTTCTTCAAAAAATATTCCACTTTAAGTTGCACGACAAATATAGAGGAAAACTTGCCTGTTGCTGCGCTTTGAAATGCCTTTTGCATTTAGCTAAGGTAGCATTCAACTGCTGTAAAATGAGCTATGTAAGAATCTATGAGAGAACAGGTACCTACATCTTTGTCCTAGTGTTGAATTCCTTACTAGATGATGATGATTACCCGCCCAGGCTTCGCGCGGGGAGTCTACCTATTCCATTGACAAAATATGGGTAGGTATGTATGAGTTATACCCATCGGAATCTACCTACTTATAAACATTTCTCGTGAAATGTTCTGAATACAATCAAACCTGTATCGAATTGCACTGGGGAAAGGCGCGTACCAATTTTTTTAACCACGCTGGCTAATTGCGGATTGGCAGACTTTACACACCTTATGGAACCCTCTCAGGTATGCAAGTTTCCTCACAATGTTCTCCTTCACCGTTAAAAAGTGATATTTAACTACTTGAACGCAGATAACTCAGATGGTGCGTGCCCGGGGATCGAACCCCCAACCTCCGATTAGGAGGCGGATGACCTAACCACTAGGCTATCACAGCTACCCCCTGATGTAGTTTCACGTAGAACAATACAATAACTTCAATACACAGCCAAAGTCAAATACTGTTAGTTCAGACTTATTGTCAGTACTGTCAGTTACAGACAGATACTCTTATTGTTTGCTGGGCAAACATCTGGGCTGGAACGAAATATTATTTATAGCACGTCAGCTATTGGTATTCGAGTGATTCGTGACCGTATTCGTATTCGTCGGGTATTCTTGTTCTGTATTCGTATTCGATGCGGGTATTCCGAGCACGCACGTCCGCATCGATGCGGCTTGTTCATTCATATTGCATCGCTGTCTCGCTAAACTTCGTGTGTGATTTCTTATGTAAGTAGCATACAGATAATACCTATTTCCTGCTTCCTGCTTCCTGCTACCCTATTTGTGGCGATACATGTTGAGAATATAATTATTTTACACTCCTTTACAAAAAACACAGACATCTATACGAAGATTGTGTATCTGTTTGTCCATCTGTCACAGCCAATTTGCTCCGAATCTACTCGACCGATTAAAGTTGAAATTGTTAAAATATCTAGATAGATATTTTAACAATTTCAACTTTAATCGGAATCGGAGATTCATGCGTGTAGATACACGCATGAATTTCTGTGACCAAAACACGCAAAATAAATGAATTTTTAATATGGAGACCACTTTAGAAGGCAAATTAGAATATTTAAAAAAGTTTTCCTGAAGTGAATGAAATCGCTTATGGTGAGGATCTCAATTTTTTTTTGATAATCATAAATTATTAAATGGTTTTTGAAGTATTTAAAAAGATAAAAATTGACCATTTCATCCCAAATCCCCGAAATAATGGAGCATAAAAATTTGAAAAAAAAATTGAAAATACCTCTGTACCTATTTCAAGTACCCCGTGGTCTATAATCACAGGAAACCCTATCAGAAACCTATAGTCTTAAATCTCTCAATATTGTGCGTACAAACTCACATAATACGGAACCCTTTCCACGCGAGTTCAACTTGCACTTAACTTACACTTATTACTTACCCTGTTATTTAGATCCTTTGATAGTCATAGACGTAGACCATCATAGTTCAAACATAACTCCAAATACAAATCCAAATTGGCAGTTTAGTAGTGTTCTAAAACTTACCTAAACCTGAAAGCGCTAAGCAAGCGATAAGTGCAGCCCCGATAGAGCCCCTATCTGTTGCTATTTGTTGTCCGTTGTTCAGCTCCAAATAATAAAAATTAAATTAAAAATTTAAAAAACCCCCGACACATAAACCTCTAAAAAGTAAAAAAATAATAGGTAAATATGTATGGGCCCTTTAAGAATAGTATAAATAGTAAAGTTTTATCCAAGCGCTCGTTGCGCCAGGGGACCGCTACCTATGATAAACTATGAAAGTCATCTGTTGTAGAAAGAGTCTTTAGCGGTCCCCCGACGCAACGAGCGCTTGGATAAAACTTTACTATTTATACTATTCTTAAAGGGCCCATACATATTTACCTATTATTTTTTTACTTTTTAGAGGTTTATGTGTCGGGGGTTTTTTAAATTTTTAATTTAATTTTTATTTCACGCTTTTTAAACTTTATTCATAAATTACCGTTTATTTGTGCCATTCTAAAACCCAATTTCTATAATAATATAAATCCAATAAGGCAGCTAATATCTCTTCAAAAGTAACATCAACGTTATGTTAATTATACGTTCCATGAAATATTTTTGACCGAACATCACTAAATCAAGAATTATCTGAATGACTCACATAGTTTAACACGACCAAAACGAAATATCTGTTTCTAACATGTCGTTGCTTTAAAAATGTACCCATTTTACGTAGTCGTATAATAGTTCGCTTTTCAAGATATACCTACGATTAAATTGAAATCGACTTTCACCCGATGAAATAAGGAATAAAGTGGCTTGTATTTCATTTTGTTTGTTATTGCATGTCAAATTTTTATTTGACATAACTTTCAAAAACCGGTCAAGTGCGAGTCTGCATCACACATGAAGAGTTCCGTACAAGTTTTTTTTTATGTAATGACAATTCAGTTGTCGGATTTTTCTCTTTACTTGGGCCACAGGAGTAGAGTGCTTGGGCTATAAGATATTGCTACCTGCCTTTCATGATTCTACGTAAACGGGAAGTACCCAATTTATAAGTTTTGATTCTCTTGAAAGATGACACACAGACAGACAACGAAGTGGTGAAGGAAAACACCGTCAGGAAACCTGCATGCTTGAGAGTTGGCCATAATGCTCCCTCAATGGTGCGTGAGGTGTGCCAATACGTGCTTGGCCAGTGTGGTAGCTTCTCATTCTGAGAGGAGACTTGTGCTCAGTAGTGAGCCGGCGATGGGTCGATCCTGATGATGATGAATTTTAAACGTATTTTGTCAAAGTAAATAAGCTGAGTTCAAGCAGATAAAATAAAAAGAAGGTGCGCCTAATGCATCATCCAAACCTGCGCGACAAAGCGACTACGATGCGGGAACCTCAGCCGCGCGGAGGGTCATCGCCTCCTACGATATTTAATGGTGCCATGCACACCTACGCGACTACAACAGTCGAGGCTACCTACAACATCTTTTTTTCTACAGATACCTACTGAACCCTAAAAATAGTTTGACTATGGTTTGGGTTTGGGTTGATTGTTCGTGGCCTTTGGTTGACTGTTGGATATTATAATTGAATTAATGTTTTCTCGTTTAACTGTGATTATAATATTTTATAAATTAGAAACTCCGCGCCTACGATCCAAAGTATCGGAGTTTTCCAAAACATTATTTTCAAATAAATAATTATGTATCTAGGCAACGTCCATATTGACAACTGGACAATTTGCCAATTGACATAATATTATGAACCTCTGTTACAATAGTGAAAGATCCCAGGGCCACCAGCCGTCACGTATTTTCTGACGAACGAAATGTGGACGATTGAGTAGTGTTACTATGTACTAAGAACGCATGCCTACAGACCTGCTAGCTTGCTTAGACGGCCAACTTTCAGGTATCAGGTAATCAAGGTACATAAAAACATTACTTACCTCTCGTAAATTCTCCAATTTTTTTAATTTTTAGCAGATTTTTTTAATATTAATAATTATTGACATAAGTAAACTATAAGAGAGTGAGAGAGAAGTCAATATATCCTAATACATGTCTTACTCAGTCTCATGCGCGTAGATAACGATGCCCTCGCGCTCAAACCCACAGAGGCATTAAAATTGAATTTAGGGGATGATTGGCCCTCTGGATCGGTCTGTCTTCTTGTAAAAGGTTTTAAAATAGTTGTCTGGTGGACATATATAAAAATGGAGCATCAGAATTTACGTGCAGTTAAGTAATTACTTATTTTGGGAGCTTTAAAGCGTCTGCAAAGCAATACGGCCGACGCGGGAAGTGTCTGGGAGTATTGGCGATATATTTTTAAGGATATTGCCTAAAATATACGTAAAAATCAGTTTGGCGAATTTACGTGAGGTAAGTAATGTTTTTATGTACCTTGATTATCAGATACCTGAAAATTGGCCGTCTAAGCAAGCTAGCACGTAGGCTAGGCATGCTTTCTTAGTACTTACTAACACTACTCAATCGTACATATTTCCTGTGTCAGAAAATACGTAACCTCTGGTGGTCCTGGGATAAAAGTAATAAGAAAACCAGAAAAGAGCTGATAACTTCCAAACGGCTGAACCAATTTTTTTGGATTATAGCTAAGAACACTCTCGATCAAGCCACCTTTCAAACAAAAAAAACTAAATTAAAATCGGTTCATTCGTTTAGGCGCTACGAGGCCACAGACAGATACACAGATACACAGATACACAGATACACAGATACACAGATACACACGTCAAACTTATAACACCCCTCTTTTTGGGTCGGGGGTTAAAAAGAGTGCTTTCATTGTGAATTTCGCAGTGCCGCTACGTCTTTTGTTTCTTCATTGTGTTCAAAAAGACAAATCTGAATTGCCTGTTTTGGAAGTGCATCTTAAGATTTAGATTCTTCCTTTATTTATTTGTACCAGAAAGTTGTAACAATAAACAGAAAAAGAAAAAAAAGTGGTCAGGGAAGTACTTATCTCTATAAGAGATCTCTACCAGTGACCCTTTACACGATTTAACTGAAAGTTTTCTGATGATAGATAAGCAGGAAAAATTTTGCATAAAGTTTCATCATCATTATATATTAAGTATCATTCATCATCATTATCATCATTTTAATTGGCGGCTCACTACTGAGCACGAATCTCCTCTCACAATGAGACGGGCCACAAGCTGTCATGCTGTCCCAGTGCGGATTTGTAAACTTCACACACCTTATAGAACATTATGGAGAACTCCCAGGGATGCAGGCGTCGTATTTCACGTTTTTCTTCATCGTTAAGGGTATTGTATTAATTGTTTAAAACGGATTTAACTCCAAAAAGTTAGATGCTCTTGACAAGTGGGTACTTATTTAAACGTATATTATTCCAACTCAATTAGAAATACAAGCAGCAGAATGTTAAAAGGAATTCAGTGGTCATTTAATGGCCAAAATGCCACTTCCGCAGTCTCTAGTAGAGGAGTTAGAATGAGAAAATTGAGCTTTGCTGAAACACATTTTCTTTGACCGCTAAAACAAGAGGCATGCAATGCATAAGGCCACGGAATTCAAAATAATGATAAAAGTTCTCATATCTGGGCCATATAACCATCGAGAAATAAAACTCTTTGTTCCCAAAACACTGCGAAAGGAGCTATATATTAAAACATCAAGACACTGTAAACAACCCATTCTCTTTTACTGCCAAAAATAAAACGAAAAACAATGTAGCCAAAGCTGACAACAAAAGAACCTCAGATTGCAGGGTGTGTGATTTATTTGGTGCAATATCGTGCCGCTGGGTGCTTTATCATAGCGAGATGCTCGCGAGAGGCGACTGGGTACATTGGGGGCGCGTTAGAAAAACAAAAGGCACCTTACTACACGTATACACTACAAAGAACCTCGTAGCTGCCATTTCCATTTTGTAGCTGCACCGCAGAATGCTGTAAAGTGCGACTCTGGAATGGGCGATTTCTTTTATTAAAGACATTAATTTAATCTCTGGTACTCTTAGAGTGAAATTTATAGAGCGCACTTTGCTCAGACTTAAGATTGAGTTAAAACGAGACAGATTTATGTGAGGGATATATATCTGTCTCGTTTTGACTCTGTCTTAAGACTAAGCAAAGTCAGAGTGCGCTCTATAGGTCTCACCCATAGCCATTTTCGGCAACTTTTCAACTTTAAACGTTACTTTCGTCCCAAAAAAATATCTAGAAATACTTACAAGTCACGCCAAAAGTTTCACTTCCATAGGCTAATAACCGGGTTTAGTATTCTAATAAGAAAACTAGAAAAAAGCTGATAATATTCTAACGGCTGAACCGATTTTCTTGGATTATAGCTAACAAAACTATTGATCAAGCCACTTTTCAAATAAAAAAACTAAATCAAAATCGGTTTATTCGTTTAAGAGCTACGATGCCACAGACAGATATACAAACACACAGACACACATGTCAAACTTATAACACCCGCCTTTTAGGGTCGGGGGTTAAAAAGTTGCCCTACTTATGCCCGCCTGTTTAGTGGCCCAACAGCAAGTGCTACACCCATGTCTCCAGAGGTCGGGCGAAGGCGTTCTTATTTCCGGTTCGGCGAACGCGCCGGCAGGTTTCCGGCGACACTCGGATAATGACGACTTGTAAATAACACCGCGTCTTGTGGCTCCACACAATAGGAAATTTTTGGGACGATCTCTGAAAATTATATGCAGCTTTTTGTACTTTTTTGAGAAAAGTATTGTATTGGCGATGGTTTCTTTTTGTGTTTTGTCTTTCACAATATCTTGTTGGAATTTTTATCGTAGTTTGTAGAGTTTGTGATTTTTTACAAAATATTAGTTTTCTCTAAGTTAAACTAAAATCTGTAACTGAACAATTCCTGTTATAGTGATCGACTCATCGCCAGCTAACTACGGAGTACAGGTTTCCTTTCAGAATGAGTATAGTTTAGCCATAGCCCACCACGCTAGTCAAGTGCGAATCGACAGACTTCTCACACTTTTGAGAACATTATGGAGAACTCTCAGGCATGCAAGTTTCCCTCACGATGTTTTCCTTCACCTTTAAAGTCAGTTAATTAGATAAACGGACGATTCCTGTTCGTTAATTATTATATATATTATATACTTATTTTGAAAATTTTAATTGAAAGAAGATCATCCAGTTTTCTTCTCAGCCACTATGAGAGAAGTAATTGAGTATCGTTTTCGTCCCCAGGTCTAGGAGCCCTGCCAGGTGTTGGAGGGAGTGGCGAGTTGAGGCCGGAGCGGCCGTACTTTGACGACGTGTCGCCCAGAAACGTGTCCTCCGTCGTCGGCCAGTCGGCGATACTGAGGTGCAGAGCGAAGCACATAGGGAACAGAACAGTTAGTACATCTTTTTTCTCTTATTTTTTTTAATATACAATAGCGAGCAAACGAGCAGGCGGGGTCACCTGGTGATAAGTGATTACCGCTGCCCATGAACATTTGCAGCACCAGAGGTACCGCCGATGCGTTGCCGGCCTTTCAGGAATTTGTTGGTGCGCCCCTTGAATAACCCCATGTTGTAATCTAGTGGGAACACCGCCGATGGGTGTTGATTCCACAGTTTGCATGTGCGTGGAAAAAAGGATCTGGCACAACGGGCGGTCGATATGCACCAGGCACCCAGGTGGTGAGGGTCTTATCCTTCTCCCTCTGTTAGTAGGTAGGTTAGTTATAGATAGAATAGATAGCATAGCTAAGTACAATTACGAAGAAGTCCGTGGTGCCACCCAAATTGGCATTCCGGCTGGCATAGTAGGAGTATGATCGCTAAAACAACATCCCTATTGTATAAATTCATTAAAAACCTGATAAATAAGACATAATTAGGTTAATTAAACGAATACAATAATGAATTCCAGTCATTCCATCGTACATTTGTGTAGGTAGGGGAGATGAATGAGGTGCGCTGTGTGTGGCGGAGATATTAATTGATTCAGCTGATTAAGTTATGGTGACCTAATTAGCTTAGAAGCGAATGAACCGAGTCTAATGGTTGGGAGAGAAAACATTATACTTATTTATAAGTCTTCCAGCTTTGGATCTTTTATAAGATCTAGATAAAGCATTTGGCATAGATAGACCCAATATGATATAATATACATGGATGTGAGTGGAATGCTACCAAAAACGAACACATGTGACAGTTCTGATAAGATGACACAAAAATTTAAAAAAACGTGCATTTTCTTGCTATTTGCAATGTATTGCACATAAAACATTTGGTCTAGTCTCACTAGAGGTCAACAAACGTTGCGTAAATAAGTAGGTACCGCGTGTCAATACTGCGTCGTATGTGGGGCATTAACCCCGAGTTTTACACGCTATACATTGCAGGTTTAAAAAATAAAATCACTAAAACTCCAAGTATAAGACAATTGTATTAGATTGTCTCCACTCAAGGACTTTCCGGCTCCAACGGCCATCGCCTCTACGACAAGCATGGCCTGCCCACTGCCACTCCAGCTTGCTAATAGTTTAGGCTATGTCAGTGACCTTGGTTCTCCTGCGGATCTCCTCATTTCGGATCTTATCCCTCAAGGAAACTCCTAACATAGCCCTCTCCATAGCTCGCTGAGCAACTTTGAATTTGTGGACAAGGCCGTTTGTCAGTGTCCACGTTTCAGCACCATAGGTGAGGACGGAGACGTGACGTTGAGTGGAGACCGCGTTTAAGCAAACGTAGTGTGGGACGCCCTCCAGCACGATGGACCGATGATATTAAGCGGCTGGCGGGAAGTGGCTGGATGAGGAAGGCTGAGGACCGGGTGTGGTGGCGCTCTTTAGGGAAGGCCTATGTCCAGCAGTGGACATCCACAGGCTGATGATGATGATGATGATGATGATTAGATTGTGTTAGGTAGTATAATAATAGTTCTAAGTTTTCGGTATCGTTCTAATCACACCCTGTAGAATGGGTCTCAAGACATGATTCTGCTGGGAAATTGACCAAATTGAATTAGTAATCCAATGAAAACATAAACTAATTTAAACTTATTTATTAACTTCATTTTCAATAACCTCACATAAATTGATCTTGAATAAAATAGAAATGTGTTTTTAATGTTTTTATTCAAAAAGTTTTTTAAGCCTTTTTGAATCGCCACTGATTTTAGCACTGATTCGGAATGCTTTAATTCCTACCCAGAAGAACCAGCAAGAAACTCGTTTTTTTTTTCAAATAGGTACTCAATTTACTTTGAAAATTTTCTTAGTACCTTTTTGTTTGCTTTATTGTGGAGGTGTAATGGCAATCGTTAATTATTTATTGACTAAATCCATGCCAATAGAATACAATAATAAATAGACATTGTTTGAAACTTGAGATAGCTAAGGAATTTGCGTTTATTACTTCGTGAATCTTAATTAACGCCCTCACATCTAGATCTCCATGAGTTAGTATAGGCTCCCCGATGACTCTATATTATACTGAGTATTAATACCCCGATTTACGACGTGGCTTATATTGATTAATGAGGTCATAAAACGGCCGAGATGACCCGTGTAGGACGGTCACTGAGATTAATTTTATCATGTTTTTAGGGTTCCATACCTCAAAAAGAAAAACGGAAACCTTGTAGGATCACTTTGTTGTCTATCTGTCTGTTTGTCTGTCCGTCCGTCCGTCCTTCGTGTCTGTCAAGAAACCTATTGGGTACTTCCCGTTGACCTAGAATCATGAAATTTGGCAGGTAGGTAGGTCTTATAGCACAAGTACAGGAATAAATCTGAAAACCGTGAATTTGTGGTTACATCATTAAAAAAAAATTAAAATGTGTTTCAATTTTCAAAATAAGATAACTATACCAAGAGGGGTGTCATATAATGAAAGGGCTTTACCTGTACATCCTAAAACAGATTTTTATTTATTTTTATATATAATAGTTTTTGATTTATCGTGCAAAATGTTGGAAAAAATACCCGAGTACTGAACCCTCAGTGCGCGAGTCTGACTCGCACTTGGCTGGTTTTTTTCTTGTTTATTATAATAATCTATTTATGATAAAGATAGTGTGAAACATCTAATAATTAAAATTTTCACGACTTTTCTCTCTCATTTATTTATTATCTCATTGCCATATGTTAATGTCATGTATACAAAAATAAAATAACGGCAAAAACAAACAATAAAGTAACAGAAACAACAAAAAATAATAGAAACAGCAAAATTAAAATAACAAAAACAACAAAAGATAAAATAACAAAACAACAGAAAAATAAAATAAGACTAAGTTTAATAAGAATAAGTTTTCAGACTGCAGTTTGTACTGCATTAGGTCTGGTGATTAATACGTAAAAAAATTAGTCTTTTTTGGTGAATTATTATTTAATTTTATATTTAAAAAAAAATATGCAAAATTTGCAAATATGCAATATAGGACAAATCTATTAATTGGATCACCCTTCGTTGCAACCTTGAAAAGGATAAAATTATTGGGAAAATTATTCACGTTCTTACCTACAGGGTGAAGCTTGGAACTAATTTAAAGTTTTTTTTATTCTCATCTTTATCGCCCAAGGAAGTTAGGGATTACAAGTTAAATTGGAATTTAGGACGATGCTGTAAAGTGGGGCTGACCTTGGGCGAAGTTGTTCCTAATTTGGTTAACTGTTATTTATTAACAACGAACCTGTGAAATAGCAGTATTAGAAGTGTACAGTCAGAACATTAATACTGGTTAGTTTTGTTACTTTTTATATTCATTTATAAAGGAGACAAGAAAGTAGTCACAAAAAAATTTACGAATTTATAGGCGGAAAGACACTACCTGCTCGGTACACATAACTCTATAATCTAAGTATAGTACTTCATGTTGAAGTTTCCCAGGTTTAGCTTTAAAGTTACACAGGCTCAAAGATTTACATACAAATCTTTAAACTCATGTAACTCTAAAACTCGATATTTCTACGAAAATCTGGCAAACCATACTTAACTATTAAATTCAAATTCAAATTCAAAATATTTTTATTCAATTAGACTTTTACAAGTTCTTTTGAATTCAGGCTGGCAAGCTTTCTCTGGTAGGTATTGCAAATGTTCATGGGCGGCGGTAATCACTTTACATCAGGTAACCCACCTGCTCGTTTACTCGCTAATTTTATTTAAAAAAAAACCGCAGACACATCTGATAGGTATTAGTTTTAAGAACATGTCTACATTTCATTGTGTTTGATAAGTTTATATTCTTACTAGCTAATGCCCGCGTCATCATCCGCGTGGACTACACAAATTTCAAACATCTATTTTTACCCCTTTAGAGATTAAATTTTCAAAATTCCTTTCTGAGCAGATGTGTACATCATCAATAGCTAACTGCATGCCAAATTTCAGCTCGATTCGCTCAGTAGTTTGAACTGGACGTTGATGATCAGTTAGTTAGTCACCTTTTCTGTTTATATATTTAGATGAGAGCCAAATTACGTTTGTATGGTGCGAGCGACGGAGAGACTGTCGTTAATTGGACTACCACGCGCCGCGAGTCAACGATCCGCATTCTATTTCAATAATTATTACAATTTTATAATTATACTATTTCTGTGAAACGCTACTCCTAATTACGTTTGATCTACACCCAAGTCTATAATTTTCTTTTCTTCAACTCAACTCAAGAGCCGCTTCTGGCGAATATAAATATGATCACACACTGTGTGTATTACTTATTAGTCCGTGGCAAGTTCATGGTGGACATGAATTTATCTATGCTCCGGGGATTACTGTCCTCCGAGGACAAAGTCCCTTGTGGATGCAGGCCCTTAAAGAGATTGCCTTTGATTAAAATATACCAACAATAAGCGTTTATTTAATACCCCAAAACGTAAATTATATTTTTTAATTTAAGGACCCGGGAGAAATTAGTGAACAAATTCGTGCCTTTGTTGGGTTTTTGTTTTTCAACGTAATTAGAGTGAGCCCGCCTAAGCCTGCGTCGTAATTAAGTAAGATGGAGCATCCAGCCTCTTTACAGCCCTTCAAAATAATAAAATTAAGTAACAGATAAGCGGAAGATTTTTTGCTCAAACTCAGCATCCCATTTTGATGATTAAATGCGAACGAGAATATTTTGCCTTCTTACATTATTAGATTTGAAGAAGCAACCGTTTTGCGCATTGTGAAAAATAAACATACTTAGCTATGGGTTGGGGTTTCTTAAAAGCTTTTCCACTGACTTTACCTACTGTAAGCTAAGGTTATGATAGCTATTGGCAATCATTACCATCAGCAAAACCTCGTACAAATGTAAAATTTAACATTTTACGCTAGAATAAAAGAAACCGCAATCAAATCGGTATATTCGTTTGAACACTATACAATGCCACCGACAGATGCTGAATAAAATCCGGCCATGTACGAGTCAGATTTGCGCACCGAGGATTCCGTACTCGGGTATTTTTTCCGACATTTCTCAGAATAAAAAACATGGTTCTCGTAGTGAGTGAAAATGTATACCGGTGATATTTCAGTAGGATAATAATAGGTACAAATCACATAAAGTTAGTAAACCTTCAACGCTACCCAAAATTTGAAACTAAGTATCACACCCAAACATGTCCTTGGCAAATCCCGAAAAAGGGCAGATAATTCATCCCGGACAAAACATTATAATGCATCGCGGGACATGTCAGAGAGCTATTTATTTCCCCGAAATGGGTAGTAGATCCTCCACCATTAATATGGAGGGCAGTGGAGCGGGTCCGGGTATCGAAGCCGGGGAGATCGACGTTGAAAAATGATATTTTATACTGCAGGTGCTGACATAGGTTGGAAAGGGTTATCTGGGGCTATTTAGAACAATTTTTCGGCGTTATATTCGACATGATTTATGCTATACGGTCAGTGTAACACAGTAATATTATTTGGTTCAACCGGTATGGACTTTATAAAACTTTTGGCTTCAACGCTGGCAAAAACTAAGCGTTATTATTATACTACCTAATAACAATCCAATGAAGTAATTGCCTTATTTTGTAGTTTTAGTGATTTAGTATTTTTCGAACCCGCAATGTATAGCGTGCAAATTTGAGTCAATGACTCACCTAGGACGCGGCCTTGACTTCGAGTGGCCTACTTACGCATCGTTCGTTGACCTCTAGCGTCATTCAGATGTTTATTTGCAAAATATTTTGAACTTTTAAAAAATACATGTTTTTTTGTGGTATCCTTATCACACATCGATGCTTATCAGTTATCGTCAGTACTATCACCTGTCTTCGTTTTCGCTAGCGCTCCGGTTAGACCCTGCAAAAGGAAGCCGATGCAGACTAAACGATTTTTTGTCGCAGGTGTCATGGATGAGGAAACGAGACCTGCACATACTGACATCCCACATCTTCACGTACACCGGCGACGCGCGGTTCAGCGTGCTGCACCCCGAGCCGTCGGACGACTGGGACCTCAAGATAGACTACGTGCAGCCGCGGGACGCGGGCGTGTACGAGTGCCAGATCAATACCGAGCCCAAAATCAATATGGCCGTCGTGTTGAGCGTTGAAGGTGATTGATGTTATATTTAAAAAAAAATTATTACTAAGTGTCCTCTATCCGTCCATCGGCAAGTCCAAGGGCAAGTAGCGTGGGACTCTCCCGCGATTCTGCCCATATAACTGAGAAGTTTGGCCTTAGTCTAACATGCTGGCCAAGTGCGGGTTGGCAGACTTCATACACCTTGGAGGATATTGTAGAGAAATCTCATGTGTGCGTGTTTTCTCACGATGTTTTCCTACCAAGTTAAAGCAAAGTGATACTTAATTGCTTAAAACGCACATAACACATTTAAACAAATCGGCCAAATGCGAGTCAGTGGGTTCTGTTCTCGGGTATTTTTCCGACATTTTGCACGATAAATCAAAAACTATTAGGTATGCATAAAAATAAATAAAATTTGTTTTGGAATGTACCGGTAAAGCCCTTTCATATGATACTCAATTTGCTATAGTTATCTTTGACAGTTGAAAATACTGATTATTTGTTCATGAAGACATTTCAATTTTTTTGTGATATATAACCACAAATTCACGGTTTTCGGATTTTTTCCGTTACATGTGTTACCTACCTACCTACCTACCTGCCAAATTTCATGAATCTTGGTCAACGGGAAGTGCCCTATAGGTTTTCTTGACATAATTACACGACAGACGGACAGCCGGACAGACGGAAAGACGGCCAGACAGATAGACAGACAACAAAGAGATTCCATAAGGGTTCCGTTTTTCCTTTTGAGGTACGGAACGCTAAAAATGTTTTTTCCTTAAAAATTCGTACAAATAACTTGTGATTAGGGCAATATGTCTCGACGTACGTAGGCGCGGCTAATGTCGTCACTTTGTATCAGCACATTACACGTGTTGGGCGCCGACGGGGGAGTGGAAGATTACTTTCCTCACATTTCATAAGAGCACTTACGATTTATTATTTTATTTTTGTTTCGTGTCAAGTAGCGCTTGACTGCAAAAAAATATTATTAGGCAATTAGGTCACAAGTGTAAATTAAAAATTTATAACAACCCCGACAAGTGAAGGTTACAGTAACTAGAAAAGTGCTGATAACTTTCAAACGGCTAAACCGATTTTGTTGGATTATAGCTAAGAACACTCTCGATCAAGCCACCTTTCAAAAAAAAAACTAAATTAAAATCGGTTCATTAGTTTAGGAGCTACGATGCCACAGACAGATACACAGATACCCAGATACACACGTCAAACTTATAACACCCCTCTTTTTGGGTCGGGGGTTAAAAATATTATGAAGTTGCGAAATAGAGAGTTAGGTATGCTAAGACTAGGTAGTTAAGAGTTAACTCTTGATGAATAATTGAACAGGACCCAACTTAAGACACCGGTAAAAGTTGATGGTTTTCATAAGTGCTTGCGGTCTCTTCATTAAAATTACTCTCTTTAATTAAGTCAAAATGTGGCACTAAAGTTTTAGCACTGAACTCTTTTAAGGTATTTTAAATTAGTGGAGTTAAAATTAATTGGATATTTTGATAAGAACTGCTTTATAATAAAATTAATCAGATTATAATAATACTAGGGAATTACTCCATGAGATTCTAGATAGTATTAGATATTATTGTTTAGATATTATTGTTTTCATATATTTAAAATACAAATAAGAGTGATTTCCATTCTTTACAAAAATATATGGTGCAAAAAAAATTTTAGAAAATCCCGCAAGAACCCTTCGATTTTCCGGAATAAAGAGTAGTTTGTGTTAAAATTCAGAGTAAGTACCTATCTTTATTCCAAATTTCAGTCAAATCGGTCCAGTTATTGAGACGTGATATTTTGTTATTGTTAAAGTGTTTGTAAACTTTACTAAATAATCCACTATCTGTAAATAATTCTGTTACACAATTCAGTGCCCTGTAGGTAATCCCTTCTTGGAGGCACACGCTTGGCTGGTCGGTAATAAAATACCTTAAGCCAATGTCGAACGCTATTGAGTGTGACTTGATAGAGATATTTAATTTACATTTAAGCTTCGTACAACTGTTCAATGTCTTTTGGGACTGCTTAATTTGGGAATCGTTTGAATAACTCTTCATTTTGGAAATAACTCTCCTTGATTCTTGAGATTGATTAAGATGCTGTTTATTTAATACTAGCAGACCCGCCCCGGCTTTGGACCTTCCTCGGACTTTGGACCTCCCAAAATGATGAGCTTAGATTATTTTTACCACCTTTTTTGACGACTTCCTTGTGTCATGGAGGTCGTCAAAAAGGTGGGGTAAAGACGCGGGTTCTATTCCTAGCAGGAGCAATTTGAGAATTTATATTTTCTAAATTGGCTCTGGTCTGGTCCGGTGGGGGGCTTCGTTACCACCCTACCATCAAAAGCCATGCCGTCAGACGATTTAGCGTTCTGGTACGAAACCGCGTAGAAACCGATCAAATTATAACTTGCTTTGTCGAAGTTGGATACGAAAATTGAAAAAGTTAACCAAACAAAGTAACGTAATCGGTTTTTTATTTTTCCTACAAACTAGGAATGTATTACAAATAACGGATCCAAATATCGTTATTCTAATGTAATAGAGGTCTGGGAGACCGGCGAGGTCGCATGTTTGATTCGAGGACAATTTCAAAAACCCGGTCAAGTGCGCCTCGGGCTCGCACCCGAAGGGTCCCGTACCATCGCACAAGATATAACACTATGTACCTACAGTCAAAGGCCGTAAGTCGTTTACCACCTTAATGATCATATTCGTGTGGCACGGTTATGCACATATGTTAGGTGTGTGTGGCGTGTTTATAGAAAAAGGTCATAAGTGCGACAGGTTTTTGATACAATAGTTGCGCGGAATCGCTAGTCGAATTCTGAGGCCAACCGTACCTAGTACGCGACAGGTCAAGATGGCAATCGTGTCAGGGGCGCTTTCTCGCACTGGGTTGGCATTGGGGGTGTGCGGGGCGTCCCCACCCCGATTGCCATCTCGATCTGTCGCGAACTACCTAATTTTTATTTTTATTTTACTTGGTATGACGGCCATTTTGAATTTTTTTATTATTTGTTGTTTAGCGGCAATATAAATACTACACTCTGTGAAATTTACAATACTCTACCACGGTTCATGAGATAGAACCCGCTGACAGACGGACGGACAGACGGATGGACAGACGGATGTATATAAACCGGCGGACAGCGGAGGCTTATTCGATATCCCTTCGGTGCGGAACCCTAAAAAGGATTGGAGCATTTCGAATAGCCTTCACCTTGAGACGTGACGAAGATACCCTTCTATATACTTATTTAATAAAGAGATCTAGACTGACCTCTGCTCAAAGAGCCTAAGTACTTAATAATATTAAAATGAATACTTAAATAAAATAGAATTTTGTGTACCTAATATGCAAATGATATTTCCGTTATACTCCACACACTTATGACGTCATATAACATGTAAAATAAAAAACGAACAACGATCAACCCAAAGTGTTCGTATGCTAATTTATTTTCAGGCTTCAGTAATTTCTACAAACTTTCCGAACCCTGGCATATTACATGGAAGGTATTTTAGGGAAATTAACATAATATTTTTACCCGAGAATAAATTTAGCGCGATTCGCGAATAAGGTACAATTAGGTTGTATAATATCTTTACGAGAAACTTTGTCAATCAATATCAACCATTCCAAACTTATGCCCACCGCTGGACATAGGTTTCTTATAGGGACTTCCACACGCCATGGTCTTGGCTCCATCCATGGCTTGGAATCCAGTGACTGCCTGGACTCGTTTGACGTCGTCGTCTGGCTGACAATGTAGAAAATATTGGAATTTCAGAAAATTAATAAGCTAATAAAGCAAATAAAGCGCTGTGGGCGAAACCCGATATCAGAAAGCTTATAGTTGCGTATGATATTTTACATTTCGCTGCCGTCCAACATTTTTCAGCATAACAAGCGCTGTAATTGGCTGGAGCAGAATTTGAGAGGCACGCTTGATATATTTCTGGTAGTCGAGCGTGTTCTGATAAATGACTCTCGTATTACAACAAACGAGCAAGATGAAAAACTAGCACGGGAAAGATAAAAAGTACTATACATTTGGCACATGAAATTTTTCATGTTGATTTTTTTCTCATTCGTATTCAATTTAGCGAGAACGGTAAGTATCCAAAGGGCCTGGGCATGCACCATTGTTTTTCGGAGAAATGTGCGTTTTAAGCACTTAAATATCGTTTGCTTCAAAACCTATAGGTATGCCTTAGAGTTCTCCATAATATTCGCAAAGGTGTGTGAAGTATGCCAATCCGCACTAGGTCAGCTTGATAGACTATGGCCTAAACCCTAAACTAACTTACCTACAGATGAAATTTAATAGAATTTACATTTCTTATTGTTTTTATATTGAAAAAAAATGAAAATTGTATTGCACTAAATAAATAAATTACAATAAAATAACGCATACAATCTGAGAAAGGACTGCCCATATTTGATCTAGGTATGTATGTGTCGAATGTCACGTCAAAAGTACGGTTTACCGTACTAATCCATCCTTTTTTTATTTTGAGACAAGTTAGCCCTTAACTGCGATCTCACCTGATGGTAAGTGATGATGCAGTTTAAGATGGAAGTGGGCTGTCTTGGAAGAATAATGACAGTTTCAATAAAAACCCATATCCCTGATCTGTTTCTACACGACATCGTACCGGTACGCTAAATCGTTTGACAGCATGGCTTTGTCGTTAGCGCGGTAATTCAGCCGAAGCCTCCCACCAGACCAGACCAGGTGTCAAAATGTTATATCAAAAGTACAGTGGTACTAAACCGTACTTATAACAGGTCATCGTGGCACATTATGACCCTTCTCATTCTGAGAGGGGTCATAATGTGTTCCGCACCTGCACTCGTGCTCAGTAGTGGGTCGGCAATGGGTTGATCATGATAGAGCAAATATGGCGAGCCCTTTCTCAGGTTGAAATCTAAAGAGCGCACTTAGATTTAAGTTTCAGTTAAAACGAGACAGATTTATGCCAGTGATATAACGCTGTCTCGTTTTGACAGTGTCTTAAGTCTGAGCAAAGTCAAAGTGCACTCTATAGATATAAGCCTTAGGTTATACGCGTAATATTCACTGCAAGCAAATTAGTTAACAATGCATCCTTTGGCGCACAGCCATTAGGGCCATATTCTATTTTGTATTCCTCCCCCTCCCTAAGCTGTTGTCTTGTGAATTCCAGATGAGTCCCTCACTCCCGCGCCCCAGCCGCCGGTCCGATCCTCAGGTACTCTCAATTCCTCTACTACGTTTTGTTTATTCATTAGTCCTCAATTACTAGCTTTATGCTTTTATTCCTTAGCACCCTTTTCGCCTTGATCCCGTAGCGTTTTTGTTTCGACAGGCCTTTTATTTTTAGCTTTGAAAGGTTATCCATGAATCGATCTGATGGCATCTGCGACTGACATTCATTAATAGAAGTTTATTCGTAACACCCTCCAAGCAAACGTCATTTGGTTCCCATTCAAGATTTGTGTGTAAATCTTTGAATCTATATTCTATATAATTCTAGACCAACACAATATGTTTACAGAACTCTGGCAAATAATCATCTTCTTCTAATGCCATCTCCTATCGGAGGTTGGCAATCATTAAAGCTAACTGGGTTCTAAAGTCTTTTTTTTTTACGAAAGAACAAGCCATGTTAATCACATTCTCCATTCCCTCCAAATAAGCGTAAAGCTTGTGCTAGGTACGACAATAGTGTTAAGGGGTGGGATTTGAACCGCTGGCCTTTCGAATTTTACTCCATTTTCCTTTGACTACTGAGCTATTGAACCGTTCATGATGAAAAAAATTGAAATACAATTTAGCTATTTTATTTTGTCTGCCTTTTCAATGAAACACAAGATCAATAATATTGTTTTTTTTTTGTTTTATTCATTAAAGGCACCTGTTTGACCACAATCACTCTGATAGAAAATTATAATAATGATAGGCCTAAGATGGGACGTGTCTAGTACATAATTTTTTTAATGTTTTACCCATATTTTTTGCATTCTTGGGTTTTTATTAGCTGGCATTAATTACACTAGTGTCGTCATCATGCATGTTAAAAACATACGCCTGGTATTGATATAATCTAGATTCTAGAATATTGGCAAGGTAGAAAACACATCGGAAGTAGTCACTTCCTCCATAGATTGGATAAAATCCAAGAACGTGCGTTATATGAATTGAAGAGTCTCACCTGTGTAAAGCATGCCTCAAAGTTCAAATGTAGACAGAATTGTACGTTTGAATCTTGAGACTTCACGGTTGACTAGTCTATAAAAGTCGGATGATTCGGGAGGGATTTGTGTTCTATTTCAAAAGAGTGAAGGTTTGTTTTCGCTTGTTACAGCGGCGGCTGCAACTATATGGGGCTCGCAGGATGTGTACGTGAAGAAAGGCAGCACGATATCTCTGACGTGCTCAGTGAATGTTCACTCGTCACCGCCTTCGAGTGCTTCTGTTTTATGGTAAGTTCGAGCTTTCAATTTGTGACTGGATCCAACTTTCGAAGCTCTCATAGGTATTCTGGAATTGAATGCTTGAAGCATGAAATGTAATGAAAATTGTGTTAATTTTACAATTTTGAGTTGTAAGCAACTTATGGGACTGCCAATTCGCAATTGGCCAGACTGTAGTCCAACGCTTCTCATTCTGAGAGCAGGCCCGTGCTCAGTAGTGAGCCAGCAATGGGTTGATGATAATGAAGAGACGAATGATACTTAGTAGTAAAACTCTGAAAAGTTAGAGATGCCCGAGATTGAACCCCAGACCTTCCGAACAGGAGACCGAAATTTTAACCACTAGGCTATAACTTTTAATATAGTTATAGAATAGAATAGAATATATTTTTAATTAAGTAAACTTTTACAAGAGCTTTTGAATCGTCAAAATAATTTACTACTAACTTATGATTAGCTCGGGGTCTAATCTTCAAAGACTGTTATTTGAAATATGTATTGGTTAACGCTTTGGTTAACGCTATTTCATTAAACCCGAGTATTCGATCAAAGTATTCGAGGTACTTTGCGTTGTTGATAACGCCACAGCAATATTGAGTCACTCTATATAAAACAATATCCAATCTCCAACTAGATAAGCAGGTTTTTACAAAGCAATCTCCAGGAAGCGCCCGCTTTGATCCTCGTTTTCAATGGAGAACATTTTGTGACCTTAAATTCGGTACACATAAAAGACGGAAGTCAAATATTATAAATTGAATTTGCTGTTTTCGCAGCTTTCTCCTATTTTTCTTTTGATTAAATTCGATGTGAATCAAGACGATGTGGGGCAGGATCCCAGAACCGCCAGACCTTACTTATTTTCTGAAAAACTAAAATGTGTGGGATAGAGTAGTGTTAGTGACTATTAACTTACGCATATAATATGCTAGCTTGTACCGACAGCTAATTCATAGGTCATCAGCTGGCAAAGCTAAATTAACTTAAAAATATTACTCGCTTTAAAGCTTGAGTGTTTATTTTTGTATGTATGTGCCTCCCCGGCCGCAGTGGTATCCATGAGGATTTCCCCACAAAAAAAAAGGTTACGTTAGTCACACATTTTGTTTCTCAGAAAATAAGTAAGGTCTGGCGATCCTGGGACCTTGCTTTTTTTGATTAAATTCGATGTGAATCAAGACAGCGTTACTTTCCCAGGAGATTGACCCGAGATAGATTACTCGAAGCCAATTTGTATTTATAAAGCGTTATGGAAGTTCACGACAAGCTTGCTACAAATCCCTTTAGGAAAATATTAATATTTGAGTTGAATACACTTTCTAATATTTATTAACCCCCGACCCAAAAGGAGGGGTGTTATAAGTTTGACGTGTGTATCTGTGTATCTGTCTGTGGCATCGTAGCTCCTAAATTAATGAACCGATTTAATTTAGTTTTTTTGTTGTTTGAAAGGTGGCTTGATCGAGAGTGTTCTTACTTCTTAGCTATAATCCAAGAAAATCGGTTCAGCCGTTTGAAAGTTATTAGCTCTTTTCTAGGCCTTCACTTGTCGGGGGTGTTATAGATTTTTAATTTACAATTGTCATCATCAGATTAAAGTTTGATTGAACATTTAGAAATATTAAATTTTTTGTGAATTCTTATTCCTTTGAGGACTAAGTTTTATAAAATTATTATAAAATTTATAATCTTTACTTCTTAATTTTTATTTCAATTTTATATTTCTGAAAATTGTTTTCAGTTTTCATCCTATTTGTTTTTTTTTTTTAATTTTAATATTTCTCGCTATTCTAAGTCGAACTATTTTTGAATTAATTTTAATTACTATTGTTATTGTTCTTATCCTTAGTTTCATTTAATTCTTTTGAAGTTTTAATTCTTTTCTTCTACCTCTATTTTATATTGAGCCATTGTTAAATAGTGACATTTTTTTTAAATCAAAAATGCGCTGCATTTATTAAATCAGTCAATTTATAAGATTATGTCACACATAATATGATGTTTCTAATTAATTATCCTAAGGATAAGGTTTTTAGGGTCCCGTACCTCAAAAGGAAAAACGGAACCCTTATAGGATCACTTTGTTGTCTATCTGTCTGTCTGTCTATGGAAAACATCGTGAGGAAACCTACACACCGCAGAGTCCTCCATAATGTATTCAAATGTGTGTGAAGTCTGCTAATTCGTACTTGACCAGCGTAGTAGACTATGGCCAACCCCGTTCTCATTCTGAGAGGAGACCCGTGCTCTGTAGTGAGCCGGCGGTTTGATCATGACTATGTTTTAGGATTGTGTCTTGTAAATGAAATAAATGCTTTTGCCCATCAGGTACCACGGCAGTGCAGTGGTAGACTTCGACTCTCCTCGGGGAGGCATCAGCCTCGAGACGGAGAAGACGGAAGGCGGCACCACCAGCAAGCTGCTGGTCACCAAGGCCGCGCTGACTGACTCCGGGAACTACACCTGCGTTCCCAACAACGCGCATCCTGCATCTGTCTCCGTTCATGTGTTAAACGGTATGAGGTTTATTCAAATTATAGGCAATGGCTTCATAATCTTTTTGTTTCTCTTATATCCTTATTTGATCACCAAAATATCTATTCAAATTCAAATTCAAATTCAAAATGTTTTTATTCAATTAGACTTTTACAAGTTCTTTCGAATCGTCAAAAGCATCTACCACTGGTTCGGAATGCCTATTGTATAGAAGGAGGCGTTACATTCTGGAAGTCCATGATATACAAAGAATCAAAAGCTTAATTTGCTACAATCCGCTGAAAAAGGCAAATAAATCTGTAGGGAACAACATGCAGCATGTGACATGTACTATTTGGTTTTATTTGGTTATCCTGCTCCTTTAGTAGTGGGAGGGCGGGCAGTAAATATCGCATGTTGTGTGTGATACGATACATTTGTCTGTTTCGGCGGATTATAAAAAATTAAGCTTGTGGTTCCTTGCATATTATGGAGTTCCGCAAAAGTAATAATTTATAGCAACTTAAAGCTACACTTTAGTACTGTGTATGTATGTATGTATGGCCATTCTGATGGAAACTAATGTAGTAGATTTTGTTGTAAACGGGAAACTGCTTCGTGCAAATTCGCCGTTTCCTAAATTTTAATAATGAACTCATACACGTGCATACTGCTTGTATACTGTTTAAACGCGCAAAGCACCTCAGGCAGTTAACGCTTGCATTACACTTCACGTTTCTCTTCAATTTGTATCAAATTACTGCATAATACAACTACAGTGAACTATTGTTGAATACAAAACAATGTGGTGAGGTTTGCACCTCTTTGTGAACTTAGTTCGTACTTGTACACAACTTTAGCGTTAGACTTTAATAGTAGCTCTTACAAATTCTCTATTGTTTTATGTTCTACTTCACTTTTGAGATATTTGGCATCTACAATATTTCAGGTTTTTTGAGATGTATTGTTCTCAGTTGTAGATGTTTCGATTTTAAAACTTAAAAAAAGCTTACTTTTGTCAAGTTAACAAGCTTGTTTTTAGGGTTCCGTACCCAAAGTGAAAAACGGAGCCCTATTAATGTCACTCAGCTGCCTGTCTGTCCGTCCGTCTGTCTGTGCGAAACATGTCATAGGTCTCTAGCTCTTAGAGTAAATAGGTTGCAATTCTGAAATTTTGATATTTAGTTACGTTGACCCCAAATCAAATATTGATAATTGACTTTTTGACTATTTTTGTTACGGGGGCTATCTCAAAAACTGAACTAGTTAAGAATATGAAATTTCATTATACATATTATGTACCATATACTGTATTTACAACATAACAAGAAATACAGGAAACAACGATTTATAAAATAGTTTATAAGCAGTGACAAAACAAAAGAAGATTTTTTTGGGTTTTTCTTTCACGGTTCAAAAGAAATGATATTTCACACATCCAAAATATGATGCTCATAATTAACTACGGAACCCTAAAAATGCGAGGCCTGGCTCTATTCCATCACCAAGCTTGTTTCCAGGAGAGCACCCAGCGGCGATGCAGACCAGCAACCGCGCGTCCTCGTACCTCACCTCCCAGCTGAGCTGCGCGGCGCTCACCTACCTCCTGTCGTCCATGGCCTGCAGATGATCGCCCTGAGCCGCGCGACTGTTGATACCATAAGTTCTTGTATAAGTCTGTTAAAGTTAGCCGTTAACATTCGCTCTATTCATCCTCATTGATGACAGTTCTTCGGGTCATATTGCGATTGAATTTACTACCTTTGTTATTTTATTTTTTAAGTATAAAGTTAAACAACACTAAAACCGATGAAATGTATAAAATTGTTTTACTGTCCCTGCGTGTATTTGTATTTATGAACTCAGATTTTTTTCCTCTTTCATTTGATATGCCACTCGATACAATAGCAAAACTAGACTGCTAAATCATAACCCTTCCTTTTGGCTTTACCGTAGTCGGGTAAAAGCTGCCTGCTTGAGATATGAACAACACAGTTTTCTTATTCTTTCTTTTTACATACATACGCAAGTGAGCCCATGATTGCGATCTCGCCTGATGGTAAGTGATGATGCAGTCTAAGATGGAAGCGACCTAAGCTTGCTGCGAGCCGGAGTTTGTTTTGTTTGTTGATCCAACACATATTAAACACAGTTTACATTTACAGAAAGTTTATTGCGTCTTAAAATCTAACAGCGTTTAAAAAGCCAACGTTTTCCTATTCTATCTTGTGACAGGAGAGCTTTTGCAAAACACTTTTCAAAGTTAATTTTGATCTCGATATGACCAGAGAACAGCATTTATAGTAAAAACATTAAAAATTCCATTCATGATAAGCATAACTACTTTTCAGAAATATTATTTTATTTATTTTGTAATTTTGTCCCCTGTGGCATACATACAGAGATTATCTGAGTTGCAGTCACAAATTAAATTCCCAAATTACCCCTGCCAGGAATTATTGAACCCGGGAACCCCACCCCGATAGCCATCTCGACCTGTCGTGTACTATTGAGGTGCAAATCATTTTCCCTCGCGATCTTGACGAACATTAATTGAAGACCGTCGGAGCTTAAGATTTTAACGATGCAGACTTTTCGGAGTTAATTTAGTGTACATCTATTCAAATACTCACCTTGAACTGTTTCTGTATTACAAAAAAAAATGTATATCCTAAAGCAGTTAGTTACATTAATGACGAGTCATTTTGATTTCAAAGAATTTCAAAATATCATCGAAGTTTTGAATAATTTCATACTTTTTCATTTATCGGTGAACACCTAAATAATTGATGAATCAGTTGTGAATAACTTAGAATCAGATGAAATTTATTGTTCAAAATGATGAAATTGATTATTTAAAATAGTGAAATTTATTATTTAAAGTTACTTACGTAACGAATTTTATTCTAGTCTATAGTTAATAACATTCCGAACAAGTAATTCCAGTCATGGTATTAAAATGTGATTTTATTACCAATAATATTATTATGATTTACAATGTTTTTGTAAAATAAATAATGAATTTTTAATAACAAAATATTATTACTACCTATACCCCGCAGATTACGAACTTCAGATCGGCCAAACCTAATATGATTAGGTAGTTACTTTAGGTAAATCATACATGGTTTACGTATTCTTCTACGTATAGCGGACTATGTGGTTTACGTATTCTTTTACGCATAGCGAATATCTTTACGCAACTCGCTCTGTAGTTTTATTGAACCCACATATACGCGTTATGCCTTTTTATAACGTGTTGTTATTAACAAATCATAAGCAAAGTGTCCACTGGCAAGTTTCCTTGCATAAGTTATCCAATATAATTGTCAATTTCTGCAAGTTTTCTGCATTAAAATGTAATTTCCGCAATAAGATTTCTTTCCACTATACGAGTGACTCACCAGAGCTAACTTCTGCAATTTATATTGGCAGTGGATGTTTGGCAATAGAAATGGTTTTAGGTCAAAGCACACACAATACTTTTACAAGCAGCGACTAACGATCTTACGACTTCATTTCCGTTACACTTTTGCTTAAAATGTAATCAATCAATTGAAATAACTGAAAACGTTTTTGATACTGCATTTTGTTTTGGGGATTTTGTTGAACGTCATATCAAAACGATAAATGCCAGAGTCGTACTAAATTGTAGAAAGTATAGTGCGTACTTTGTCGTAATCAAAAATGTATTTTGACGGGCGTAGCCTAATTTTTTTGGTACAGAAAACATGTTAAAAGTTGGCACAGCAACCCTACTTAAGTTGTAGTACAGTCAATTTGACATATTTCTACTCGAGTCTTTGGTATATTATCGATTTAAATCTGCGAGATAGCGTAATGGGGTCGATTGTGCTCTGACTGGTCGTTTAGTCTTTAGTCTGCGAGGGTGGTACAATTTGTTATTTAGGGTGATCGACCACCGCGATATTTTGCAACGACAGAGTAGCGATACAGCTTCGAAAACGTCGCAATGTGTCGTTAGCCCGTATAACTTTGCTCCCTATTCTGTATCGTGTGTGTTGCGCTTAAGGCACTTTGACTTTGCTTAGACTTAAGACACCGTTAAAACGAGACAGTGTTATACCGCTGGCATACATCTGTCTCGCTTTTCTTGAAACTTAAGTCTAAGCAAAGTAGACTTCAACCTCAGAATCGCGTTCAAGATCTGCGCAGCTGTGTCGCTACAAAAAGTCGCCCGTCGTGGTCGATGAACCTTAGCCGTTTATGTTAATTATCGAGTAAACTCTGTAAATTGCCAGTTTTGTAAATAAGCAAAAGACGGGACGGGACATACATACGTAATTTGTAGAATAATGATAAAGTTTATATCACGAAGCGTTGTAAATACTTTGAATTGTTGTAAATAAATATTATAAATTAATAATGAGTTTACGATAATGTAGTCATTCTCACCAATCGGATGGGTGATAAGTTGTTTTTATTTTGTTCCTAGAACAATTTATTGTTAGATAATAAATAATTAATTAATATCATTCTTCTTACATGTAAGTACCTGTGTAAAAATCTGCTTTTTTTTAAATTGAACATGCAACACTAATTAATAAATATAAACATATTTTGATGTTTTTCTCTAAACTAAATTTAGAGTATCTGCATCTTTTTCTTTTTCATATTGCTAATAAAGGATAGAAGATGAATTAAATAAATAAATTAAAGACTAAATAATGCATTCTACAATACAATAGGCTCACGACTGGCATCTAAAGTCAAAAGGTTTAACAGTTCTAAATTAAATTTGAAACTGTTAGGTATATACTGTCTGTCCTTTTAAAATTACATTAGTTAGAAAAAAATGCAAATACTCGAAAATTTAGCTATAATCAGAATCAGTACCAATATTTTATTATTTCCCCTAAAACTTGTTTGTTTATCTGTGTATTCTCAGTAAATTTAAGACATCTTTAAGTAAAGTTCAGTAAAACTTTGCTCGCGACTAACATTTAACTTCCCTTCAGTAAATAAAATACGTTATAGCTATTTACTGAAGGCCATTATAATGAGGCTTACATGTAAGAAGAAAAAAAGTTAGCTCACACGCACTTGTCGTAATGTGCGCTGAACGTAAGACCTCTTTTCATTAAAAACATAAAAAAATGAAAATTATATGAATAGTAAAATTGAGTGATTGATTGAAAATTGGTGTTAATCTTTTTTTTTTAGTTAAAATATTCACACAGACTCTAAATATACTATGTCTAGACCCTTTGTTGAGGGAAAGTCCTAATATACTCTATTTCATTTCATTTCATTTATTTGCATAGATTGAGGAGTACAATAGATGTTATGCTTACGTGTTTTTTTTTACGCGTTTTACACTTGCTTAGATCTTCGCTACATTTCACGCTTCAGTCCAACCAGGGTATCCAGGGTGTCAGTCAATAACAATGGATTCTGAAGTAGAAACTGTTCGTCTATTTCATACGAGCTACGCTCCTACAATTGTGGCAAAAGACGTGCATATACGCGCTTACAAAAACGAACTTATATATGCGCAAAGTAAACGCTAATCTGAAACCGCTCTTATTTTAAATATCATCAAGTGAAATCAAAATCTTCTACGAAACTCTTAAAAACAGAAAGAAGTTGTAGCTATATCTAGTACTTTACCTAGGCTACTAAAAATCTGGACTTACGGGCGCACCCCGTAGGTATATTAAAATACTAAAAACAGCTCCCATTTGCTCAACGAAAAATCTTTTTCAAAGAACACTAACCACTTCATTATGAGAACTACAAATTATGAAATCCGGGAATACAGTGGAAAAGAGAGTTTGTACAACGAAAATTGTAAAATTACTTCATATCCTCAGGAAATGAAAAACAAAGATGGCCGCCACGGCGAATAATGTAAAGAGATTCTTTAGCAAAATGGTAAAAAATTACTATAAAGAGAATATAAAAGTTTGTTTAAATAATATTTGCGTAGGTTGAGTTGAATATTTACATGTGGAATAATTTCACATAATTAGGCGCTAGAGGTTGTTGAAGGCAAAACCGTTTGTGAAATTCCCGAAATTAGAATAATTTCGTAACTTATCTGTTCTACCATGGACTTAAAATAACTAGATGCCACATATTTTTTATTTTTATTCATTGTAGGCAAGCGCTTGATCGTACACACACCTGATGGAAAGTGATGATGTGGCCTAAGATGGGACGCGTTTACCTAGAAGATGCCTACTCTGATTTTAAAGATACCCGGATTGTAATTGGTGGGAAACACAGATCGCGGAAGAGTATTCCAAAAATCCAAACCTTAGCCATGCGTATGCGGAATGATGACGCAAAACGTTTCGTGTGTGTATTTCGTGCAATAAACCAACCATTTTTTTCCTATGATGATGTCACGCGAGTCATTAGTGATGATGATAACGCGCAATCACTAGTTTCAATTTCCACGCATCAGTGAGCCAACAGACTTCGACAGGGGAAAGAATTGATTGTTTGTATTTAGAAAGAGGAAAGATGGTAGATGGATAAATAATTTATGGCACACGATATAGAGAATACGTGAAATATAGTTAGCTAAAAACGACGTAATATTTTCTGATAGTATTATTTTATTTATGACGTTCAAAAAGTGTACATTTGTACCTACTTTGAATAAAACATTTGAATTTGAATTTGAATTTACAAAGGTGGATGTATTCCTTACAGAGCCAACTTACCATCTTTTGGTGAGAATAGTATAGTGTTGAGAAAGGAATGAAAATGAAATAGGCGCTTGGCTCTTTCGGATACAAACATCCTTCGGGCATCTACCTATCTAGTTTCTCTAAGTTCGTGGTGCTTACCTTTGCCCTTTATCCAAATATACTTTTACAAAGTGATCTCAAATGAATCTAACACTGATTTGAAATAAAATATGAGAGTTAATTTAATTTTAATTTAGTTAATTATGTTTAATTATTTAGATAGAAACGAAATAATGAAAATGGGTCTTAATTACTGTATTTGTATTTTTAGGAAATAACGACAAATAAAATAAATAAATTAAAAAATCTATCGACTGTTTTCTATAAAATATAAATTATATTCTTAATCTCTTCTGTTATTTCGCTCTTGTTGCCTTAATTCACACCATGTGGTGGGTATATAAAATCTGCTATTTTATTGGTACAGCTTATTTAATTTTACTTCCAAATTTATTTATTTTCATTTGACTTTGATTTTAATGTAAATTTTTCTCTCACAAGGAAATACATTATACTCTTTAACAGACGTTCACTGCTGCTAAAGAGCACGTGAGCAAGAAAACTCACATCGAAAGTGAAAAATTATCTAGTTAGACTACGATTGCAAACGATTGTAAGTGCGAAAATTGAAAAATCACTTCCTCTGAAAAATCGCCTGTAAAATCACTACGAATATAAATAATAATTTCAACAATTCATGATGAATCTTTAGAAGTAGCAATAAGATCCATCGCTACACGGCATGTGAATTAAGTTGACATGAGCAATGCAACTGTTAAAATTTCTATTTCCATAAATTCTTGTAAAGTAGGTTAAAAACTGAAATATTACTATAGCACAGTAGAGAATTATACCTAGCTATGTTCCTTGGTAACGCGTAGGATGTTATGAATTGGGGCGATATCTCACTGGGATGCTGTGGTGACGACGCCTACGTAACATCTTTTTGGCGTCTAGACGTTCATCGCAAGAAACAACTAGCTTCTATTATCCTGCAATGCAAAAATCTGTAAATTTGTATATTCTAACCAATATCATACTAAAAAACTTACACTGAAATTATTCATTCATTCACTGAAAATGTTACCCACATTTCACGTTCCCATTTCCAAATATGAATGAAATTATTATTTGCTTGAAATACAGCACAAATATAATATTTTACAATATTGATTATTAGGTCCCAATATTAGAACTAATAGAAAAAATTATTAGGACATAAAAATCGCTCTTGTATAATCTTGTCAACTGACATGAAAACTATTTATATACTATTAACTTTATACTAAAAGAAGTGCGGCTTTTAATTTACATTTGATGTCTTGTTTCCAATTCTTTAGCCCATCCGATGCTCTCAACGAGTGCTGACGGCTTCAGATGCACTTGCAACATAAAAAAAATAATGACGCAGGCTAGTGATTTCTCTAAATTACATTCCAATAATATACAAAGTATGGTGACGCTACCAACAGCGTTACCAAGGCATCCCAGTGAGATATGGCCCTTAATGTAATTTGGATTATTTGTAAAACTGTACGTCTTTTTTAATAATGGATTGTAAATGTCCCCTTAAGAGTCCGTTTTGTTGATTTTCCTTTTTGTATTTTGTAAATAAATTGTAAACGAAAGAAAGTGGGGTATTATTAAATAAACATTAAAAAAATAAGGCGCTGTTTTATTTGAAACACTCCATTTCATTGTAAAACTACAACCACATATGTTGTAAAACATATGATAGGTAGATACGTATAAGGTTATTACAAACTCGCGATGATGGTAAACCTCAGGTCGTTTGTAATAACCTACTTACCGCCCTCGTAATATGTTCGTATCGTAATATAGCTTTATGTAAAAATCATATGAAACACACATCATACAAATATATTTAACTATATGAGGCCCGCGACTTCGTCCGTGTGGGTTTAGGTTTTTTAAAATCCCGTGGGAACTCTTTGCTGTTCAGGTTATAAAGTTACCTAGGTATGACAATTTCTGGGACGCAAGCTACCTTTGAACCTTTCATAATTAATCGTTAAGCGGACGGGTCTTTAAGAATCCCGTTAGAACTCTTTGATTTTTCGGGATAAAAAGTAGCCCATGTCCCTCCCCAGGACGTAACCAAACATTAAAATCGGTTTAACTGTTGGGCTGTGAAAAGCTAACAGACAGACAGACAGACACACTTTCGCATTTATAATATTAAGTATGGATTTTTTAAAAGTTTGGATTACGTTTGTACAAGCAAAAACATCAAAACCTATTACAATGATTGAGAGAGCTAAAATGTCGAAAATCTCATTGCCTCGTTTAGCAACACGGCTATAAACATGAAAGTATTCTCAGCTAACGACCTTTCAGATCTGTAGTCAGAAGGCTTATCTTTCGCAAGCCATCTCTCATCAAAACAATTTTCGCTGAAAACGCGACATCATCCCAGAAATCTCGCTTTCCGTAGATTATTATTTGCCTTTAGATACGTCCATTCATGATTTCGCTTTTATTATTTTTAGATTTTGCTGGCAGGTAGGTATACAAAACATTCGTTGAAAACAAAGATTCTGAGAAACAACTAAAACCATTATTTGGTAGTTTTTTGTAAGAAAAAATAAATTTGCCATATTTGACGTGTCTAATTAGCGATTATTAAAAAAAACCTACTTATATTATAAACGCGAAAGTTTGTAAGTATGTATGGATGTTTGTTTCTCTTTCACGCAAATACTAATAGACGGATTTGGCTGATAGATTATACCTTGGATTAACACATAGGCTACTTTTTATCATTGAAAATTAAAGAGTTCCCACGGGATTTTTAAAAACCTACATCCACGTGAACGAAGCCGCGAGTGTCAGCTAGAAAATTATAAATTCTCAAGCTGACTCTGCCGGAAATCGAACCTAGAACCACCATCTTAAAAGACAGCACTCACCACTGCGTCAATGAGGTCGTCGCTAAGTATATCAAAGGTTTGATTCTACACGTTCAAGTTTTTTTTACATAAAATAGAACAACTTGAGTAGGTTATCATAAAAGTCAGGTTATCATATCACTTAACCATCATCAACCGATCGCTGGCCCACTACTGAGCATTGGTCTCTTCAGAATTAGTAGGGCATGGTCTGCAATTTTGAAAACATTATGAAAAATTCTCAGACATGCTGCATGCTGCAGGTTTCTTCACGATGTATTCGTGTGCGCCCAAGATCGCCTGAACTCCCCTTATTTCTAGAGGAAGCCGACGACACGGTAAGAAAATAGAAATTAATAATCTAATCTAAGGGAGAAATTAGATTAGATTAGATTATTTATTATTAATTATTATTAATCGTAATTATTTATTGCAAAATAAATTGAATTTACAATAGGGTAGGGTAGCCCAATTACAATCTTGGCGCGCAATTTTTTCAGTAAGTAATAGGTACATTTTAATCTTACATAGATATTTTAAAACACGAAAAAAAAATTATAAAAAAATTGATGTCAAAGAAGGAAGGTTTACTACGTACTTAGTACCTAGTCTTCAACTTTTTCAAATAACTACGAGTAGGTTTAAGCAACACCCGATTCTTAACAAAGTTTCACTTGAAGGAACACCCTTCTCAAGGATTTACGGTAAAATATGATTTCCAAAAATAGCGCCGCGAGCAGAAATCTGCTTAGGCATCGCTTTTGTAAATACAAGTGATTATGTTTAAATCGGAGTGATTCGTTTTAAGCTTTTCTTTTAGGGTTCCGTAGAACATTGAAAGAAAATGAACGATTTTTTTTAAATTCATTATAGACACACGCTTGACCATCATCACACTTGGTGGAAAGTGATGAAAAGAGTGAATAGGCACTAAACGCATCTCATCTTAGGTCACATCATCACTCCTCGGTTGACCAAAATACCAGCTATAATCCTGGTGTCTTTATAACTAAAGACACCAGGATTATAACTGGTATTTTGGTCAACCGAGGACTACTCAGTCCTCGGTTTACTACTTTACTACTTACTTCTATACTAGATTATAGAAGAATCTATATTGTAGAAGGGTAAGCTGACTGACAGACTGATCTATCCACGCACAGCTTAAACTAGTGGACGGATCAGGCTGAAATTCGGCATGCAGATAGCTATTATGACGTAAATTGATTGTGAATGGCTCCGTCGTTTGAGAAACTTGACATTTGCAAAATAGGAAAAGTTTAAAGTTATAGACTTGGAATAGATAGATGCCGCATGTTCATAAAATAGCATAAAAACCAACTGAGCCTATTTTTTGCTACCTACAACGACGCCACGCGAATCAAAAGCATTCCGAACCAGTGATAGATCCTTTTGACAATTCAAAAGTACTTGTAAAAGTT
Organism: Maniola jurtina; assembly: GCF_905333055.1. NCBI lineage: Eukaryota > Metazoa > Arthropoda > Insecta > Lepidoptera > Nymphalidae > Maniola > Maniola jurtina. Next base: position 405,059 of record NC_060046.1, read on the forward strand.
TAATTGCATAAAAAATATTTTTATACAATTTATTTATTATTTATAAAAATATTTGTTAACCCAGAGTATAAATAAATAGAATCTACGGAACCCACCGCCCAAGATTGAAGCGATTCATCTTATTTTATTCTGTAACAACACAGTCGCCACGTATATCTCTTCCGAGCTTTCTTGTTAACGCTAAATTTGGACGCCATTATGGGGCCCGTCGTTGCGACGAGCGAAAATTATTTATTTTCCCTCGCATGGAAATTATTATGATTTAGGACGAGAGCCTTCCACGGAGACGGAAAATAAATATTAAGGAGATTAAAAAACATCCTTATTTTCATTGGTAAGTAAAAATACGGAATAAGTAGACTGGCTACAAGGTTACATACTCGTAAATAAAAAAGTATCTTGCTTCAATAACAGTGAAGAAACCTGCATAAAGTGAAAAAGTATAAATATTCCTATAGATTTTTGTACAATAGGCGGCTTTATCGCTTACAATAGCTATCTCTTCCAGGTAACCTTAGGGTAGAGGATATAATAAAAATTAAAGAAAGTCCTACCAGCGTGGTGGACTACGGGTTAGGCCCAGTGGTAGGTAGGCCCACCACGCTGGCTAAATATGGATTGGCAGACCTCACATGCCTTTGAGAACATTATAGGTAACTCTGTTCACGGTGTTTTTCTTCACCGCTAAAGCTTTAAACGCATATACTCGTAACTTCGAAAAGTTAGAGGTGCGTGCCCGGGATTGAATCCCCGACCTCTCGAATAGGAGAACCTCTTAACCACTAAGCTATTACGGCTTCTTATCCACAGGTCTGTAAATTATATTCTCCTGAAATAGATTTTTTCTGATGAGGTCGCTTTCTAGAAAAATTGGTTTGACGCTAGAATACCTATCAGATAGCTTTGTGAGACAAACCTTCGCTAGTGGATTTGAGAGGTCGTTAGCTGGCAGTAAGTATTTTCTGTCTAGGACCCGGATTTTCCAGGAATTCAGCTAGAGCTGGTTTGGTATTGTTGTGTCAGACTACCTGTTTTGTCATGAAAGTATATTGTTATCTCTCCTTTTTATATTGTTGAGGTCATTTTTGGGAATTATACAGCCTGGGTACGTTTGGGCGGGATATAACTTGAAAAACCAGCCAAGTGCGACTCAGACTCGCACACCGAGGTTTTCGTACTCCGGTATTTTTTTCGACATTTTGCACGATAAATCAAAAACTATTATGAATTAAAAAAATTAAAAATCTGCTTTAGAATGTACAGGTAAAGGCCTTTCATATTATGATACCCCATTTGGTATGATTATCTTACTTTGAAAATTGAAAATAATAATTATTTTTTCATGAACACGTTTTTTTTGTTATGTAACCACAAATTCACGGTTCTCGGATTTTTCCCTTTACTTGTGCTATAAGACCTACCTTCCTGCTTTTCATGATTCTAGGTCAAGGGGAAGTACCCTATAGGTTTTCTTGACAGACACGACAAAAGCACAGACGGACAGATTGGCAGACAGACAGACAACAAAGTGATCCTCTAAGGGTTCCGTTTTTCCTTTTGAGGTACGGAACCCTAATAAAATGTTAAAAACAGTTCAGTGTACTATGTTTTATCCAGATATATATTTATATTCAGAGTCCGTCAGCCCCGTTCTATAATTTGTTTCCGCTTTTAAGCCAAAATTTGCTCATCATGAATAATATTGACTCCAAAGGGTGAAAAACCAAAAAAGGAGTGTTAGAACTTTTTCTCGTATTATTCGCCTAGCGAATGGAATAGAGAGGACATTAAAATTCATGCCCGATGTGCATATAACGAGTGATAGAGGCAGCGCGCCGGGAATAACTTTGTTTGTTTTTTGTTTTCTGTTACTCTTATTTCGCCGGAGGTCGAATTTTTTGAAAGCCACAACTTCCTGGCGGTTTTCGACGCGTCTGTTTATTTATAGGGTTCCGTACATGAAGGGTGCCAACGGGACCGTATTACTAAGTTTCCGCTGTCCGTCCGTCGGTCTGTCAGCGGGCTAAAATATCTCGTGAACCGGTACACAATTAAAATTTTCACGTCATGTGCATAATGCCGCTATACAACAAATAATAAACACTAGCCGATGCCCGCGACTTCGCCCGCGTGCATTTAGGTTTTTCGAAATCCCGTGGGAACTCTTTGATTTTCCGGGATAAAAAGCCTATGTGCTAATCTAGAGTTATTATCTATCTCCATTCCACAGCCAAATCCATCCAGTAGTTTTTGCGTGAAGGAGTAACAAACATACACACATACACACAAAGTTTCGCCTTTATAATATTAGTGTGATTACGAAATGGCCGCCATAAAAATGAAAGAAAATTAACAAGTGTTATTTCTTATACGGAGATAATAATATAGCATTGCCATTATTATTTTTTATTTATAAAAGTGTTAGCAGCAGTAGCTGTTATGCTCATGGAGCGTTGGAACGATGGAACGATGGAGCGATGGAGCGATGGCGCGATGGAGCGGAACGGATAATGGTAATTACAACACAACTGTACAGCGGGATGGCCCGATCGCGTGACTGCGAGGGGAAAGGGTGGCGACTCAAGTTAAAAACATGGAGTTATGAAAGTGAGATAATCCTTAACAACAGTAGCCGTTGTAAAGAGCTTCCGAGATGGTCAAGTGGCTTGACGTCAAGCACGTAGATTTGTTTTGCTTGATCAAGCTGCGTGATGCGACCTTGATGCGCCCGTCAAGCTTGATCAAGCAAACGACACTTTTTTCATATCTCGAACACTGTCTGAACGTAGCGTCAAGCAAAAATAATATCGCATAAATCCCGCGTCAAGCACGTGAATACTTGATTCAAGCATCAAGCTCGGTCAAAATGCTTGATCCAAGCAAAAATATACGTGCTTGTCGTCAAGCCGCTTAACCGTTTTGGAAGTTAATGCTCGCGATGGAGCGGTGAGACTATGGAGCGATGGCGTGATGGAGCAGAATGGATAAAATAAGGTTTTTTAATCCGTGTTAGTGGCAAGATTGTGGAATTTTATTATAACAAATAAGCAAAAGCGTCAAATTCTTCAATCTTTGGTGTTATTAAGAAAGAAATAGACCAAAAAACCTACTCAATCTGTATAGTAATTAATCTCTATGCTGCACAACTTACGTCGCCCGCCGTACGTAATACTAGACGCGCGTCGCATAGCAAAAATGATAAGTTGATTTTTTCACCACTTTATTCCAGCTTAATGTCTCAAGGAAAATGAGTGATTATGAGTAAATATAGTAATAAGTCGCCACTAAGGCGGTAAAGTTCCACTATTAAAATACAGCCTGAAAATAATAAACAAGCTGAACAACGATTTATAATTTTTACGATACTGTTTTAGTTACATATCACAGTCGCTAATACAGACGCTTCGAAATTAATAAAAATACATCTAAATATATACAAGGAAAAAGGTAACCGACCGACTGACTGACTGTGATCTATGAACGCGTAGATCAAACTATACAAACTGACTATCCGTTTAGCGGGCAGAGTTAATGCCAGGGATAGACATAATAAATTATGCTATATCTCGGAAAATCAAAGATTTCCCTCAAGAATGTTGAGGTGCCCGTCTGGATCTTTGATGCAGTGGATGGACGCAGGTTCAAGGCACGTGATGGTATCGTTGTTAAATCAAATAGGCGCTGACATGTGCACAATTGTATTTCAATAAATTCAATGTACAATGCACTTATATAACAGTATATAGACATCACAAAATAATTATTAAGGAATTATAGGAATTAAATAGTATTTAGTTTAATGCAAGGTGACAAAATAACAAGTTGTGATACATAGAAGAGGTGTGAATTAATAACGATACCATCACGTGCCTTGAACCTGCGTCCATCCACTGCATCAAAGATCCAGACGGGCACCACAACAAAGAATTTTGAAAAATTGAGGTTTTTAAATTTTAATAATCCTATGGTGCTTTGTCCATGTGAAGACGTGGACAAAGTCGCGGGCATCATCTAGTAATAGAAATATAATCCAAACTGTCTTTTGATATGTGAAGGAAAATACCGTTAGCGAAGGGAAGAATTTAGGGAAAGTGTCAGAAAATAAATATGAAATTCTTAAGCGACAAAATGCCTCGTCTAATTACCTCTTCGAGTGACAAGACGGCTGACTTATTTATTGCGCAGAGAATCAGGCTGGCTTCCATCAGTATGAGGATACGAAAGGAGGAATGTGTGTTAATATACTAATATTATGTTCGCTTCATTTTCATAGCTTAGCTTATTAATTAACTCCAACATCGTCGTAAACTGTGTCCATGCTCCATAGTATACTATGCAGAAGTGAGTCTATGTCTCTATGCCTGTCTCTTAGTTTTCACATCCCATCCGTTTAATCGATTATGGCGTTTGGTACAGTGATAGCTTGCATCCCGGAAAATCAGAGAGTTCCCACAGGATTTTTCAAAACCCATCCAATTAAACAATTTTGAGGTTTAGTACATTTTTGCATCTCGGAGATGGGCATAGGATGCATTTTATCCCGGAAAAAAAGGTTTTTACAGGATTTTTAAAATCTTAATCCATGCGACGAAGTAATTTTATTGTATTATTTGATCTAATTTAATTTTAATTCAATAATTATTGTACGTAGGCTATCTATTAACGTTTATTTAAACCACCTGTAAGGTTTTGTGGTATGCCATAAATGGTTTTTTTGTCTAAACAACGTTGCTAAGTAACTTATCGACAGATTTCAGATGGATTGGATATTGAAACCCGATGTGAGAGAGCTGGTAGTTTCTGGATAGAGATTGCTTCATGGATAGAGGCGGCCATTAGGAGATAAAACTTTTTATTGGCAGCGCGCGCCGACACTTTATGAGCTATCTGCCCGGACGGCGACACTGCCTACACTGTGGCCTTACACCGAATTTAGCTATGTTTTTCAAACAAATTACTACCCAGATTATAAATGCGATAGTGTCTTTGTTTGCTGTTTTGTCCTTCAATCACATCACGGAGCAACGGTTCGACGATTTTTGAATAGCTAAAGACCTGGAGAATGATATTATATATAATATCATTCATATATTCAAAGAGAATGCTCTTTGAATATCTCGCAAAATATTCAAAGAGTTCCAACGAGATTTTTTAAAACGTAAATCCACGGGAATGAAATCGCGGGCATTGGCTAGTTCTCTTTCGTGGGTCCTTGGCGCTGAGAGACAATAATGTACCTATGCGTCACCATAAATCATTTCTGAATGCGCTGACATGTACTGAGATGTAAAGGTCCCTAAATAAATAAAGAAAAAAAAATTCTAATGGTTAAGATGTCGACCTTCATGGATGATCATAATGATGCAAATGATGTTTAGAAAAAATTTGTATGAAATAATTATTCAGGCTATTTAATTTTTTAAGTTAGTTTGATTCCAAGTTGATAGTAACAGTAGTCTGCCGAGCTCCATTTTGTTTCGCCTGTTGAGGAGTAACGACGGGATGACAATACAAAGTTATCTTTCGATTTCGCTCACGCGCGAAACTATAAATAAACTGGGCATGGAAGGAACCTCTTGCCTGAATACATTTTAAGCCAACCCGGTCTTTTTTCTCAGAAATTTATAGCAGACGATTGATATTAGTTGGCTGGACAAAAGAAGGCAAAAGTACAGAACAGTAATCTGTACTATAATAATATATTAAGCTAAAGTGTGTCTGTCTGTTAGCTTTTCACGGCTCATTCAATTAACCTTTCCTTTGAGATTTTTAAAAACCTTAAACTCAAAAGTCGCGAACATAAGCCAGTTAGTTATCTGCTAATTATATTATTATTTTTACGGTAATCTTTCACGAAAATAATAATAATTTGACGGATAAAATCGAGGGCCTACCTATAGATCGCGACAGGTCGAGATAGCAATCGGGGAATGAGGCGGGGGGATACCCAGCACACCCACACCACAGGTCACCCACGTTCGCCCGCATCGGGTTAGCGCGGAGGCTGTGCGAGTGTGCGGGGCGCCATCTCAACCTGTCGCGTACTATACCTACACGCTAGCTTCGACGAAATAGGACACCATTTATCACCGTTTAATGTCAGTTACTGTCGGATTCAACCGGTCTCAGATCGTACGAAGTAAAAAGTAATCGTCTGGATCAGTTCTTATCCTAAATCCCTTTATGGACGATAGTATGATCATCATCATCATCATTATCAATCGATAGATATCCACAGCTGGACGTAATATGTCTTTCGTAGGGACTTCCATACGCCACGGTTTTACGCCGCCTGAATCAAGCGGCTCCCTGCCACTCGTTTGATGTCGTCTGTCCACCAATGTATGATCTTCCCTGAAAACGAGAGTTCCCTGAGGTGTTTGGCCTTATTCCTTCTTCATTTTCTATAACTCCTTTCGGTGGTGTTCCCACTGGATTTCAACAAGGGGTTATTCAAGGGGTGAATCAAAAAAATCCTGGAAAGGCTCATGGGTGACGGTACTTAATCACTTATTATCTGATGACCCACCTGCTCGTTTGCTCGTTATCTAAGCGGACTATGAGAGTAGGGGAATAAATAAATAAATATTCTTTTATTGGGACCATAACGCAAACACAGTAACAGAGCACAAAACACAGAAACAAAGAAAAAATAAAGATTACAAAACCTTAGCTTCGAAACGGCTTTCCATGCATTTTAACCGAGACAACCACTGTCATTTTGTAGGTCTGAAGTCTAATCGATAAGCGTATAACAAAAGCGGCGATCTTCTCAGCTGAATTGCATGGAATTACAATTTAAAAATTTAATAGTGTGATCTAAATAATCTATAATGTCTGAATAAAGAGTGCACTTTTTTTGTACACACATATGCACGGGTCTCCAGAATGAGCAGAGTTTAGGCCATAGTCTGCCACGCTGGCCCAGTGCGGATCGATAGACTTCACGCACCTTTGAGAACTCTCAGGTATGCAGGTTTCCTCACGATTTTTTCCTTCACCGTGATAGGACATCTAGGTACTTGTGGTAATTAATAATAACTACTTTACGCAACTGTTACATATCCTACACAGTTGGCTTATGCCTAGTCTCCTTAAGATTGGCCGCCCGTGTCCAAAATTCGTTCAAGAAGAACTTCATTAAACCGGACAGTAAGAATGGTAGTTTATATCTCCTACAAAACAGTAAAATGGGTAGAAAATAGAGCAGCATTTTTCTTCGTTTCCGTACATTAATTAGGTAAATTGTATAATTAAATAATGGCTTTGCTGCGACGACTTCATGAGACGTTCTTAGCTTCTTTATTTTAATTTTGCGTTTTCTTGGAGCGCTTTTTATTTAGCACAAGTAGGTTATATTTTAAATGTGAAAGTGTGACTGTCTGTCTTTTTAATATATGTACTTTCATAGAACAGCCTTTTCAACCAGCGACATTGTGACCCTGCATTAATCTGTAACCTTAGTCCATGGATGTAAGAAATGTCTTCTAAAAGTCTTTGCCTCATCCTAACATTCCTTATTTACGTGACAGGTACCAAATTTTCGCCGGCGATTTTCGACCACGTGGAGTAGGGTCTAAAAAATCCAATGAGAACTCTTTACGACAATGTTTTCCGGGATAAAAAGTAGCCTGTCTAGGTCTTTATCCATGTAAAGAAATCACGTCGATTCGTTGCTCCGTTGCAATGTGATTGAAAAACAAACAAATAAACAGATATAGTTTTGCATTTATAATGTTGCCCGCGACTTCGTTTCCGTGGATAAAGGTTTTTAAAAATCCCGTGGGAACTCATTGATTTTCCGGGATAAAATTAGTTTATGTGTTAATCCAGGGTATAATCTACCTCCATTTTCAGCCAAATCCGTCCAGTAGTTTTTGCGTGAAAGAGTAACAAACATCCATACATCCATCCATACATACAAACTTTAGCGTTTATAATATTAATAGGATGGGAAGTGATTCTGTGCTTTCTGAATCTCTATGATCTACAACTCAATGCTTGAGTATTAAAGTAAGTAAATAAATAAAAACCTAATAAACCAAAAATCTGTTTGACAAAGGTGATCGTCCGGGAGCTGAGCACAGATATTCCGCTGGTTCAGTAACTAGGTCAAGTTTCTCAAAGGCCAGTATTCCCCGGGCCCCAGGACCGCCTGTCCCCGTGGGGGTTGGGGGTCGCATTCGCTGCAGGCCGGCTGTTTGTCTTCATTGCGCTGTCGGCGTTATTTGAATCATTCTGTACCTCTTCGGGAGTTTTTATAGAGGTTTCATCCGTATTAAATCTCGGAATGAAGACGTTGAATCTTTTGAAAGGAGCTTTTGACTGCGCAATAAAAAAATGTTCGTAATGCCAAATGTATTGATCACCATCTTGGAAAGAGGAAGTATTATGAGCACTTACTTACCTAATAATTCTATGATTACTATCCTTAAATAACGGGTAAGTACATACACTACTAAGATCATTTTGAATTATTATTATTATCGATACTACGACCCAAGAAGAATAAGAAATCCAACTTATTCGCGACATTCTTCGGTAGCACCAAATTTTGAAGGTCTCTATGCTTTGGTCCCAACTTATTCGCTATATTCTTCTGCACCATATTTTGAATGCCTCTATTACCTAACTTATTCCCAATATTGTACGGTAGCACCACATTTTGAAGACCTCTAGTTTTTGGACCCAACTTATCCGCAGCGTTATTCAGTAGCGTCACAATTTTTAAGGACTCTAGTTTTTGGATCCAACTTATTCACAACATTCTTCAGTAACACCACATTTTGAAAGCCCTTCCCCTTCTTTAGATCCAATTTATTCGCGGTATTCTTCGGTAGTATATTACAACATTTTGAAGGCCTTTAACTTTCTATGTATGTTTATTTTATTTAGCTTTAATATGTTGTAACTTAGCTTCCTTTTTGTATGTGTAACGAAAGGGTCCAAATAGTGTATATTTTGCATACGCGGACTCCGTCGTCCGAGCGTAACGAGGAGTCCGGAACGTCTCTTTGTTGTAGTCTCGTTACCTCGTTACTAGACCAAGAGCCGGCTCAGTAATTGCTCACTGTGTTGAACATACAAAGTGTAAATTAAAAATTTATAACACCCCCGACAAGTGAAGGTTACAGTAACTAGAAAATAGCTGATAACTTTCAAACGGCTGAACCGATTTTCTTGGATTATAGCTAAGAACACTCTCGATCAAGCCACCTTTCAAACGAAAAAAATAACTAAATTAAAATCGGTTCATTAGTTTAGGAGCTACGATGCCACAGACAGATACACAGATACACACATCAAACTTATAACACCCCTCTTTTTAGGTCGGGGGTTAAAGACACATATTACTCAGTGAAGCTAAGTTTGCATCTCGCGTCGATTACGTCACACTGAGATTTAGGTACGGCATGCGAACCGTACTGACGCGACAAGATAACCGCGGGGAGGTGAGAGAAGCCGCATTCCAGGGAGGGGCAAACTTAGCGCGATCGAGTTATACGGAACATACGCTACACACCATACTTTTTTGGCGACTTCTTGGGCGCAGTGGTAAATGCTCTGAAAGGGTTCTGAATCTGAGTCTGAGACTGAGTCTCAACCGCGACGCGTAGCTCGCGTCCCTATGAAAAAGGACCTCAGATAGGTTCGAAACTAGTCGGGCTTACATCGTCTCAATACGAGAGTATAGCCGGTACATTCTATATACCTACAATATTATTTGATCACCCATTATGGTGCCTTGATACCTACCCATCTCCTTTAAATTCCTCTAGGGAATATGTAAATAATCCTGATACAATCACTACGGGCGAGACTCCTACACTATAAAAGACAAGATACGACCCGGGGTAAAAAGAATCAATCGGACAGCGGCGAAACTGTTTTCTTTTTCAATCAGTGCCCGTCCCTCGGGGGTGCGTGCACAGATTTACATACAAAATCCTCGCCAACGCCACAGTGTAACGACATCAATAAGAAATCCGTGGTTATACTGCAGGTGATAAAATAATTTAGTTGGGATTATTTTTAGAATGTGATCTATGGACAGCTACTGTGTACTATACAGGGTGTGGTAGTTATAAAATAAATTGAATATTGGAACTCCAGCTCCAGTGTCCCGACATGTTCGTTTCGCGGATAGATCGGGTGCGTTATATTTTAAGCGAACTGTGAAATTTATGGGAGGGAGAAAAGTGGTTTTTAGGTTAATTTATTTAACGTCACTCGGGACGGCTGGCTCAATTTGGGGACGTCGATGTAATTAAATAATTTAATTAATTAAACATTCACAATCTTCGGCAGGTGTCATTGTGGTCAGGCGGAATTTTTACTCGAATTTTAGTAACATTTTATCGATACACCTTTTTTACTAGATTCCACTTATTGAAGTCTTTTTTTCAATTCAATTCAATTCTTTTTATTGCGAATTTGGGTTTGTTTACAGATCATAATACATAGATATTATATCTTGGTAAAAAAAGTATGGCTTGGCCATTTAATGTAATAATTTCCTGAGCATTCAACGGCCATGCCATTTTTTTACCAAGATGTAGGGTTTATAGAATCAGAGCTTGTAAGTAGAGTTTTTTGTTATTTATTGTTGTAAATATGATAGTCAAGAGCACTTAAGAGCTATATACTTTGGACTTGGGATAGGTCCCATGTGCAGCACAAATCTAAGCTCAGCTAGGGGCTTGGCTCTACTAGAGATCTCATTACTTTTTAACAGTGAAAGCATTATGAACTTGTGAGTCTTAGCAACCTAATTTACATGAAATGTTTTTGATGGGATCCATTTTAGCCATTCCTTCCATAAGTTATCTTAAAATTATGATCACGTAAGGTAATATTTATAATAGGTAAAAATATCAATGGCATTTTCTTTTTCTTGTGGCTTCTTAAAACTTTTATTTTAGGAAGCCCGGGACGATCAAAGTGGCCGTAATCTGAATAGTTTTGTATGAGAAAGCCTTGAAATATTTTATTCATACTGTTAGAAAATGTATCCCTTATTGAAACTCGAAAAAATCGAGTCAAACTCGCACAGGAAGGGCTCCGTACCTTCGCACAAGAAATAACACCTTTAATTTTTTTTTAATTCTCATGACGGCCATTTTGAATTTTTTATTAACTGTTGTGCAGCTATAGAAATACACATTCTGTGAAAATTTCAAGTCACTCCTATTACAATTCAAGAGATACAATCCGTTGACAAACAGACGAGCGTACTGACGGACGGACTACGTAGGATTAGCAAATAGGGTCCCGTTGGCACCATTCGAGTACGGAACCCTGACAATGTATTCAAGCGTGTAATCACCCTTTCAAGGGTGATTATTCAAGTCGCTAGTGGATGACAATATTTCACAGTATCACCCATGACTGGAAGTAAAAATCGGTCAAGTGCTTATTCGGACTCGCATAGAAAGGGTTCCGTTCCTTTGTACCACTTAATAACACTATTTTCATAGCGGCATTTAATTTTTTTATTATTTACTGTTATGACAGCTATAATTAATACACATCGTCAAAATTTCAACTTTCTACCTATTACGGTTCATGAGATACAGCCCGCTGACAAGACGGACGGACGAATAGACAGTGTAGGCTTAGTAAAAGGGTCCCGTTGGCACCTTTCGGGTACGGAACCTTGAAAATGTATTCAAGCGTGTAATCACCCTTTCAAGGGTGATTATTCAAGTCGCTAGTGGATGACAATATTTCACAATATCACCCACACGGCTGGCTGGAAGTAAAAAGAGAGAACAATATTTGACGAGGCTCTTTTATGTGAGCTCGTGCGGAAGCGCTGACAGAGTGACAAAATGTAAAATTAAGTTATTTTTCGCTTTACAAAGAATTTTTTCGCTACAAAAGTTTTGTTTGAAAATTTTCTACGCGAAAATGTTGTTTTTACCCGACTACGGCAAGGCCAAAAGGAAGGGCTATGATTTTAGCAGTCTATGTATGTATGTAGGATTGTATTTATGTGTGTTCCACCGTAGCGCCTAAACTACTGAGTTGATTTTGATGAATGAGGTGTCAATCGATTCATTATTATGGTCCGGGTTACATAGACTACATTTTATGCGAACAAAATCAAACTGACGGATGTTACATTAAAAAAAATGAGTTATGAAAAAAAAATTTTTTGGTATTGTATTGAGTGGAATTTTGGTTATGTAATTGTAGATTTTATTTCAAAAGCACTGTAATATCAGTGTTCTCGATTTTATTTGAAAAGATTTTAGGTACAAAGGAGTATTGTTTTCTTACTCTTTTAACATTTTAGTAGTAGAACCAAGGAATAGCATAGGTCTATTTTATCGAAAGCTTGAAATTATTTTCTCTAAATGAAAACTCAATGAAAACAAGCTCCCAACCTTTTGCGTAAAAAATTGATTTCTCGTTAAAAATAGAATAATTACCTATCACTAGGGACCAATAAAAGGGGTCAAGACCTCCAGTAATGAGGAATGAGACGCATAGAGAGATCGAATCTATTGATAGCTAAATACGTGAACGTACGTTACGTTAGGTACTGTCTAAGATAATGTTGAAAACTAAAACATTTCAAAATTCAAAATTTAAAATATTTTTATTCAATTAAACCCGACTGCAATCGTCTTAGTAAACCCTGAAAATATATTATAACTAGCTGATGCCCGCAGCTTCGCCCGCGTGGATTGGTCAGATCCCCTGCAGCATCAGGATTGAGGAGTTGGAATCCAATTTTTTTATGAAACCATGTCGCAAAGTTCCTCTATCGATTAAAAAAGAAACGACGCAAATCGGTTCAGAAATCTCGGATATTTCGGTGTACATAGGTAGAAAAACACAACTCCCTTTTTGAAAGTCGGTTAAAAAAGTAGCCTATGTGACGCCCTGGTCAATCCTCTACTTGTCTGTGAAAATCCCGTCTAAATCGGTTCAGCCGTTCCGAAGATTAGCCTTTTCAAACAGACAGACAGACAGACAGACAGACAAAAAATTTAAAAACGTGTGATTCAGTTAAGGTATCGTTCAAATAACCATATGAGCTTAATATGAGGTAGTTATTTCGAAATTACAGACAGACACTCCAATTTTATTTATTAGTATAGACTAGCTGATGCCCGCAGCTTCGCCCGCGTGGATTTAGGGTCTGAAATCCCGTGGGAAAGTTGTCACAAAGTTCCTCTATCGATTAAAAAAAAAATTACGCAAATCGGTTCAGAAATCACGGAGATTTCGGTGTACATAGGAAGAAAAACACAACTCCCTTTTTGAAAGTCGGTTAAAAAAGTAGCCTATGTTACTCCCTGATCAATCCTCTACTTGTCTGTGAAAACCCCGTCAAAATCGGTCCAGCCGTTCCGAAGATTAGCCTTTTCAAACAGACAGACAGACAGACAGACAGACAGACAGACAAAAATTTTAAAAACGTGTGATTCAGTGTTGGTATCGTTCAAATAACCATATGAGCTTAATATGAGGTAGTTATTTCGAAATTACAGACAGACACTCCAATTTTATTTATTAGTATAGATAAAATTGTTTTTCTGTTGCTTGGTATATTTTAATGTTGTAGAACATAACATTCATAAACTCAGAATTTTCTTCACTTTAATTTGTCATCCCACTAAATACAATAGCAAAAAAATTTTTGGAGACCCCCACTTTTATGTAACATCCGTTAGGTCACGTTTTTCGTATAAAATATAGCTTTTTCCTCCTCAAAATTCCTCAAAATCGGTCCGGTAGTTTAGGCGCTACGGTGGAACACACAGAATCTTGATACAAACATACATACATAGATAGACTACTAAAATCATAACCCTTCCGTAATCGAGTAAAAATGAAATAGTTCCAAAACTTGTATTAAAACTATTATTATTGTTAAAAACTTGATTTGTATGTGAACTGTAGTCGCAATAGACTATGGCGTATCGTAAACGTAGATGTAAGGGATGACTTTGCAGTACAAACAGGAAAGATAAGATGCACCTAAAGCAAGTTAGAATCTCTGTCGGAACCTGCATGCAGGTGCAGGTGAGATGGCTTTCTTAGTATAGTCTAAGAGCTGACGATATTAACGTAAGGACAACAAAAGCTAAAAAATTTCTGAATATTTTCCTTCGTGTCACATTAATTGAGTAGTGTCACCTTTGAAAATAAAAGTTATCTATAAAAAAGTCCAACATCTTTCGATATTTTTTTGTAGTTAAGTAAATTAACAAAATACTTTGCACCAGTTAAATACTTTGTGTTTGAAAGTTTTTTCATGAATAAATATGTAATTAAGTACTGCACTACTATGATAAGTTATATTTACCGTATCTATTTTGATATTGATTATAAATACTAATTCAGTTTAATTTATGACTGCAGTGCTCTAACTATGGCAACTTTGTTTTTGTTTTTTTTTTTTCACATACTGACCCCAAGGTAGGAGAATATCGCTACCCCAGAGATGTTATCTAGAAAGTTAACATATTATTACAGGTCGGTAGTCAATTGTTACAAGAGGTGAGCTCTTGGCCTATCTTCTCAGCGCGCAGACGAAACGTTCCGTCAACGTCTCCTCGACTACAATTTAATATTATTTCCTCCCGGAAACCGTGAAACATTTATTAACTACTTATAAAAGTTCCATTCACGTAGATAGCATAGTTGGTTCTTGCTTGGTTGAAAGAAATATAAATTATATTTTAGAATTTGCTCTGGCATTAGGAGAAATACCCACACAGCACCAGCTGATAATGATAAGTAAAAATATCGGATAACGAGGTGAATTTAATTAAGGTTTATATACCTACACGGGTTTTATTCCGGGAAAGAAGAGAATAGTAAGTATAAAATTTCTTACTACCTATTCTCTTCTTTCTCGTTAGGTATAGGTTACTTACTTAGGATTCTATGCCAATAAAAGCATCCATACTAATATTATAAATGCGAAAATGTGTCTATTTGTCTGCTAGCTTATCACGGCCCTACGTTTAAAACTGATTTTGGGTAGAGATAGCCTCCCCGGGGTAGGCTTTTAGGCCCTACGTTTTAAATCGGAAAATCTAAGAGTTCCCGCAGTATTTTTAAAAACCTAAATCCGTACGGACAAAGTTGCGGGTTTACCTAGTTATTGAATATTATTTCGCTTCGTATGAATATGCTATACTAACAATAAATTCTAATTTTTTTAATTTTCATATGATTTAAATTCTAAATCAATTTGTTATTCTTACTTGCGACGATAAACATATTAAAAGCGAACTTATCAAAAGCCAAAACCATTCAAACACCAATCCATTCAAATCAATTTCAAGTAAGCCGGCAAGAGGAAAATTTTAAATATTAAAAATTTGAACCTCTAAGGAAATACTTGAGATCAATCCATCACTCGATTCCAGCAATATAGTCAATGAAAAGATTTGAAAACTCGACTGGAATTGAGACGTTAACCGGTACCTATAAGAATTCTGGCGCTGGGGGCAGTCTCAGCTATGGATATTATAAAAGGACGCTAGATACGGCGTGCCTTACAAAATAACAGTTATTTTTTTGCCGATTCAAACCACTCTACCGAACGTACACGGAATCAAAATTGACAAAAGGTCTTTGTGTTGATAATATGTTGACAATACTCTATCCATGGATAGAAGTTAGTATAGCGCTCTCTCCGTTACGTAATCCCATACAAACGACAAAGACAAAAAGTGAGGTGGGAGTTAACCGTTTTGAGTGACATAATGACATGAGTGGGAAAACATAGGCTCGTTTATGGTTGGTCATTCAAAATAGTTAACCTCCGTGAGAAAAATTCGTCATGGATACCACCGGCCACGGGGGAGCACAGTGGTTATGTCGGACACCCACCGACTAAAAACCTCAAAGAGTTCCATCCCACCGCTGACGACGGAGCACAAGGGACCGACAACGCCTCGTTACTCCGCCAGCGGATGTCCAGCGTAGCAGATCCAACATTGGGACACTATGTGCTCCCACGCACAGTTAGAGGCATGCCAGAACCCGAGAACCACACTGTGAACGAACGAAAAAGAGCCCTATATTATATTAACTTATCTCCGTGGATATGACGTATAAACATTTAGAAAGGAAACTATATTTTCCCCGTGATAAATCATGTTAAATCATAACACATCCACTAGTGCAGTTATTCGCGTATAATGGTGGAATGTCCATTAGTGGCAATAAAAAGTTTACGAGCTCGACGTTTTGGGGAAGTTCCACACACGCGGGTTGTTGTACGCGCCATTAAATATTTATGGCGACTTGTAATTCGCGAGTGAGCTTTGTTTTAATAATAAATTGTTTTGTCTTTTATACGGGACGACTTTGTGACCTCCGTGCGTCGTTCTCTCATTAGGTACTGAATATGAATATATACAGGTGTAACCAGAACACTAGCAAAAACGAAGACAGGCGATAGTACTGATGATTACTGATAAGACGCCATAAGAAAAAATGCGAAATAAATCCTGTATTTTTTAAAAGTTCAAGATATATATTGCAAATAAAGCATCTGACTCACGCTAGAGATCAACGGACGTTGCATAAGTAGGCCACTCGGAGCCAATGCTGCGTCGTAGGTAGGGTATTGACTCGAATTTAGCACGCTATACATTGCGGTTTTGAAAAATACTAAATTATTTTTCAAAAGAAAAATAAAACCGACTTTAAAAACCAAAAACACTAAGAAGTAGAAAATAATTTTTGTTTAGCTACACATGTAATGTACCTAGGTCGGGCGAGCTTCACTCTTGGATTTCTAATGTACCTAGGTCGGGCGAGCTTCACTCTTGGATTTCTAATTTTGTTTTAATATGCTCGCTCGACTTTTGGTTTTTGAAGTCGGTTTTATTTTTCTTTAGAATTTTTTTTATTTCACAATTTTTAGTGGCCCCACTGTACTATAATATGCTATGCCCAGTTAAAACCCTACTGTTTACTAAGCTATTACACTGATCGCGAGCAATTTGCTCTTATCCATTGAGGAGTTCTGTTCTCCATCTCCGAAGATATTCATCAGATCTTCACCAAATTTATATGGGACCACCTGCACAGTATACCCTTTCAAACAAAAAAAATATTTCCAAATCGGTCCAGGGGTCTTTGAGTAATCGGGGAACATACATCCCGACGAATTGAGAACCTCCTCCTTTTTTGGAAGTCGGTTAAAAATTGGATTGGATTGTGTTTAAGTAGACTAATAATAATTATAATTTTTTTTTTGCTGGTCACCCTATACAGTGCGCGACAGGTTGAAAATGGCAAACCAGGTAGGGTGCCCTGCAACACGCACAACCCCCGAGCTAACCCGTTAAGGCTGATCACGGGTGTGCGGGGCATCCCCCCGCCTCATATGCAATCTCGCCGTGAAGAAACACCTTTGGTTTCTACACGGCATCGTACCGGAACGCTAAATCGCTTGGCAGCACGTCTTTATCGGTAGCCACGGCCGAAGCCTCCCACCAGACTAAGTACGTAGTAGGTACCTACCTACTACTTCTATGTAGTTGACACTTTAATTAAATTGGTAATCATTTTTAAGGCTGTTAGTAAAAAAGGCAGGCTGAAAACTCAGATTTCTCGTCAGACTTTGAAGTGAGATAAAATCCAATGGCGGATCCAGATAGCGGCATTGTTGAGACCCCGTAGAACCCCTGACCCGCGAGAATTATCTTTTGCATTGTAAATTAGGATTTGCGGTAAGTGGGTAGTTCGCTGTTTTGTTGGGATCGAGCGCTTTACCTTTTGAAGGAATTTGCAAACATAAAAAGGTAGGCTTTGATTCTTTTGAGATGTCATTCCGCCTTTTAAGAGCGCCTTCTTATCAGAATATTTATGCTCTGAACGTCTTTTCCTTCTACATAATGACTTATCTGGCAACGCAGTTCTAAAGGATAGGTATAATACCTATCCAATTATATTTTCAGCGTACCTACTCAATTACTATTTAGACGTATTTTTTTTCTTATTCAGATACGAGTTAGCCCTTGACTGCAATCTCACCTGGTGGTGAGTGATGATGCAGTCTATGGTTGATCTCTGTAGAGCGCACTTTGACTTTGCTTAGACTTAAGTTTCAGTTCAAACGAGACAGATTTATGCCAGCGGTATAACGCTGTCTCGTTTTAACAGTGTCTTAAGTCTGAGCAAAGTCCGCTCTATACCTAGATCTCAGCCTAAGATGGAAGCGGGCTAAGCTGGAAGTGGTATGGCAGTTTTTATTAAACCCAAACCCCTTTGTCTCACACAACATCATACCGGAACGCTAAATCGCTTGGCGGCACGGCTTTGTTGGAAGGGTGGTAACTAGCCACGGCCCAAGTCTTCCTCCATCTCTAATCTTATCTATCTAATCTTCATCATCTTAACCCATTGTTCCCCACCACTGAGAACAGGTGACCTCTTAGAATGAGAAGCGCCTAGGTCCATCACGCTGGTCAAGTGCAGATTGGCAGACTTCACACACTTTTGAAAACATCATACTTATAGAACTCTTGCAAGTTTCCTCGCTGTGTTTTCCTACGCGGATAAAGCAAATTATATGATTAAACGTCACTCTACGTGCCGATTCCACCAACGTAAAGTGACGTTTAACCGTGGAATAAATTGGGCGTAATGATAGTTTTTGCATTGAAAACTGGTTACGAAACCTTGGTTCCGTACGCGTTCGAAGAGTGAAAACCTGCCAAAATATCTTATTCTCAGATTTACACTTATATTTTTATGTTGGCAAGACTTTACTTCCTTTCATACCTTTCATATGATAATAGGATAATAGGTATGTGTTGAGTATTAGTCCAAAATGTCCATGGTATTTTATCCCTGGCCTTAAGTAGACAAAACAAATGAAGTGTAATCATTACAGTCATCAGAAATTTCTAACGCTTGTGGTATTTCTCCTGAATTTAATTCGAAGTTAATTCCATGGCGTGCCCTGGGGTGGTAACGGTCCACCATCAAACGATGATTATGGTAATGCTACAGTCATTATGGAGTATTCTACTTTGCGCATTATCGCGATATTATGGCGTTTTTGGGGAAGATTGCCTAGAGTATTTGTCGATGTATTTTACGACTAGCTATTTTACTTAGGGGAGTCTATGTTATAAAAACTTTTTTTTTAATTCACTATAGGTGCACGCTTGACCACGATCACATCTGATGAGAAGTGATGATGCGATCTACGATGGGACGCGTTTGCCAAAAAGGTGCCTATTCTACCTTGTTTTAAAGATACTTGGAAATGCAGGAAACACTATCTCGGAAGAACATTCCAAATCCTAGCCGGATTAGGATTATCCTAGGCGGATAAAATAAAAAAATCGCGTAGAAACTAAAAAAACACGCCAAAGTATAATGTAAACCGAAAAAATCCCAGTATAAAAACTCTATAATAACGCACATTCCAATAATCCATTACGACTGTCATTATGATAATTATATTATTGCGACGGAACACGATACCACGGGAGTCGGGACACGACATGCCGAATTAATTTGAAATTGAAATCCGGGAAAATAAAACAATCGTTAAAACTTTGGCACGACTTCAATAATTACATGTCATTTGTTTTCACTGCCTTAATATTAAAGGAGGACCTATAATAATTGTCTTAGAATTTTTAAATGACTTTGAAAAAGTAATGCGCTTAAAAAATATGTAATTATCTACTTAGTGTAAAACAATTAAAATCCCAGCTTCATGTCCATCAAATTTTGGACCTTCAAAATTGTCAAGAATAAAAAAGAATAACATCTTCCGAAACTTTTTAACGAAATAAGGTAATTTTCCACTTAGAAGGAAATTAAAAAAGTTCTATTAAAAACATGCAGAGAATGATAATTTCTAAAATCCATCTCAAAACGGATAAAGTCTTTGAGTTTAAGCTACATAAAAATGAGTGAGAGCGGGAAAGTTTTTAAAATTTATCAATTTAACTTTGCCGCGATAGCGTCGCCGAGTTGGCGACCCTTTGACGGAACACCGCCAGATTCCCTATCGCGAACTTTGCTAATGAATCTTTTTGCAGGTGAAAATGAGACGCTGCGTGCCTTAAATAATTTTAATTTCGTTACAAGAAAAATATTTATGTACTTACTTGGCGCATCGCGCAATCTACGCGCAATTTTTCACCCCCGACGCAAACAGAGGGGTGTTATAAAGTTTAGCATCGTAATCCGCACAAACTATAAACCGATTTTAAATGCGGTATACATATTTGAAAGCCTGTTTAGTCGAGAAAGTTCTTAGTCCTGTTTGTTGAAAATCTACATCAACTGTTTAAAAAATTAAAATTACTACCGTTTCCTTGTTTATACATATTTGAAATCTGTTGCTTTGTTAAAAAACACAAGTCATTATTTACAATTGCTAGCAATACATACTATGATCATGTCCCTAGCAATAGGAATCTTGATCGTTTAGTTTTGAACTATATACCTAGGACTAAGTATTTTGTAAAAAAATTGTGTCATGTTGAGTATTGAAATATTCAACAAGATCCCTAATAGCATCAAATTGTTGCCTTTAAAAAGATTTAGGACTGAGCTATTTAAATGGCTTAGCATGCACAATTTTTATGAACTTAAAGAATTTTTTGACATAAAATAGAGTAGATAATATTATGGACTTTTCTTAACCATTTTAACCATTAATGTTTAATGCATGAAATTTGTACGTCAATCCATGGCAAGTGTGGTGATACCAATAAGAATTTGTAAGACCTATTTAACCCGCATTTAAGCAAATAAAATAATTTGATTTGATTTGATTGATAAGGATATTCAGCTGTTTTCTTATTCTTAGCCGATGTCATCAAGTTGATGGTCTTATGGAATCGATGCTGACTACGATGAAATACTTATTATGGTAGGTAACCTTGGTGCACTAAGGGTGATTTTAAAATTTTAATTTATTTTAAGTACCGAGATAGCTTGCATCCCGGAAACGAACAAAGTCTATATTTTGCCCTGGAAAAACAAAAGATTCCCATGGGATTTTTAAATACATACGAAGACATTAAATATGTAGTTTACTATAAAGATAATTAAGTAAATACTCTTACGTTTCTACTCAAAATACGAGATGAAAGTCTTTCAAAAGTAGTTAAGCTTCTTAAATGAAGTACGCAATAAAGTATGTTAACGGCAAAACAATTTTATTAATACAAAGTACTTGAGGACTGAGAACATAAATATTTTATTGGTCTCGTACAACAACTCATGTGTATGGAATTGTATGGAACTGTATGAAACTCCGCAAAACGCCGTCGTAAAGTTTTTATTGCTATTAATGGACGTTTCACTAGGGTGCTACGGACCTCTTCTGTCATAAATTACGCTTTATTTTACAGATAATTCATAGGTTGGCCCTCTTAATTCTGAATAAGTGGGTAATAAAGATTAGTCGGAAGAAAAAAATTGAGGATTGACTGCAGTAGAGGTTATTTTGTGGCAAATACTTTATGAATTTTTGTTGTTTTTTGTAAAAGAAATATTCTAAATCCTACTAATATTTTAAACGCTAAAGTTCGTATGTAGGTATGGATGGATTTGGCTGAAATTTGGAACGGAGATAGATTATACCCTGGATTAACACACAGACTAGCTTTTTCCGAAAAATCAATGAGGTCCCGAGGGATTTTTAAAAACCTACATCCACGGGAACGAAGTCGCGGGCATCAGCTAGTAGGTATAATATGAAAGATAAAGCTCACTAACTGACTGATCTATCAGACGCACAGCTCTAGATAGCTATTGTGACAAGCATCTGCTAAGAAAGGATTTTTGAAAATTCAACCCTTAAGAGGCTAAAATAGGGGTTCGAAAGTTGCGGAGTCCACGCAGATGAAGACGCGGGCATAAGCTATAGTAGCTAGGGTATAATTAATAAATATGGAGGATCTGAAGTAATGGAGTTGCAAGACTGCAGTGGCAATATGCGGGGCTCACAGTTCTAAGAACCAATAGCTCTTGGGGTCCCATAAAGTGCTGGATGGCGACCTCCCACCGAAAGTGCAGCGTTGGCAGACCTCCTGTTAGGTGGGCAGACAACAACAAACGACTCAGGGTGGCGCAAGACTATGGTAGCTTAGTCTATCATTTATTAACGTAGAAACAATAGCTACTTTCAGTTTTACCAGAACAATTAAGAAATGTCATACTTGTGACTCTCTGTGTTGTGATACAAAATGCAGGATTGTCCATTAATTACTGTCATTGTAAAACTACAACTTGAACATGCATGTGGGTTTTGAAAAATAAAGCGTTGTCTGGCGAGAGATTATGAACCCATTAGCTGCAAGATGTATGGGCCACTTGATTTATGTGCCGGCGGTCTTTTATTATTTTTGTGAAAGCTCTCAGCGCAAGGAATTAATGGATTTAGTTCTTGCGTTACAGTTACAGTTGGAGATATTGGCGCTAAATGGACTTCGGGAGTAAGTGGACAAAAAGTAGACCGAAACTGCCAACTGGACACATTCGAGTTTTAAGAGGGCTCTCTCCGTCACTCGTTTCATACAATCGTAGTTCCAATTTCATTTGAATATTAAGCAACCAAAGTCCATGAAATTTTGCAGACATATTCTAGAAACTAATATCTATGTCTGTGGTTTTCCAGATTTCTGTTAAAATATTCGGTTTCAAAGTTACGCGGTCTTAAGAATTTTCATACAAATCTTTGAGCCCCTGTAATTTTAAAACTACATATTTTTAGAAAAATCTAAAACACCACGGACACAGATATTAGTTTCTAGAATATGTCTGCAAAATTTCATGGACTTTGGTTGCTTAATATTCAAATGAAATTGGAACTACGATTGTATGAAACGAGTGACGGAGAGAGCCCTGTTAATGGTAAAGCTCTTCTAAGCTAGATCATGGATTTAGACTTTGTATTTTTACTAATTGGATTCACTGTCGACTCTTTTAGCAACTATAAGTTGCAGTTACCTAGGCAGGTACTTGCTGCGAGTGTTTCATCATCATCATCGTCAACTCATTGCCGGCTCACTACTGACCACGGGACTTCTCTTAGAATGAAAAAAAGTTTAGCCATAGTAAACTATGAACTATTTGTATGGTACCTTACGCACTAGCTTCGACTTCCGTCATCCGAGTTCTGTCCGTCATCCGTGAGAATATCTCGGATGTGCCTCGGATTCAACGTATGACGTAGATATCTCAAAGATGTTCACTGAATAGCTTGGGATTTGGATCAGACATTGGATTAGTGCATAAGCAACATCCGAGTTTGGTCCGAGTTTTCATATCCGTATTCTTACGTACTCGTATCAGATGCTCTTAAACTCGAGTAATAAACTCATCCAAAGTTTGAGATTCAAATGCTCGACCCTGATCTTTAGCTAATCGAGATAAAGCGTAACTTACTATACATAAATAATTAGTTATTCTGCCATTTACACCTCAAAGTCGCATAATTAATCCTCTCAAAGATCTATCAGGAATTGGCTATATTTATAGTAAATGTAAATAAGCTATTTACAATGTTTACCGACGACTCGGCGTCGCTTTGAGTGATAAGTCCTAATTAATATGCATGAGCTTCTAGTTTGGAATTTATAGACATACCAATTTACAACTTATCTAAGTATAATCTCATCAAATCTATTAAAAATATGCTACTAAATAAAGCATATTATACAATCGAAGATTATTTAAATGATAAAGAGCGTGGATTTGACCTGAAGCTTGCTCCAGTAATGCGCGGGAATTCAATGAAGTATCTACTTTTATACATAGCATAATATTGTATATCAAACCTTTGAAAAGAGTAACCACCAAGTTACTTGTTGGTTCTTCTCGGTAGGACAGGCATTCCGAACCTATAGATGCATTTGACGATTCAAAAGTACCTACCAAAACTTCGAAAGGTCTTCGGGATGCGCGTCCGTGGAATCGAACCGTGGATCCCCAGAATAGGAGGCCCACCTCTTAACCACTAGATTATAGTCGTTTGATGACCTCCCTGGCACAGTGGTAAGCGCTGTGGTCTTATTAGTGGGAGGTCCCGGGTTCGATCCCCGGCAGGGTTAAGATATTATAATTTCTAGTCTGGTCTGATGTGAGGCTTCATAGCCATGGCTAGTTACCACCCTACCGGCAAGGCCGTGCCGCAAAGCGATTTAGCATTCCAGTATGATACCGTGTGGATACCAAAGGGGTGTGGGTTTAATAAAAACTGCCATATCCCTTCCAGGTTAGCCCAGTTCGATCTTAGACTGCATCATCACTTACCACCAGGTGAGAGTGCAGTCAAGCGCTAACTTGTATCTGAATTAAAAAAAAAGTTTGCCGTTAATCACGTCCGACATGTCGGCTCGTCTGTGGAGGCTGTTGGAGAGGCTGCGGCGTTTGACCCCGCGAATTACGCATCAACACGTCTCGCTAAGTGGCCACTTGCATCTTATGTGCGTATTAATATTAATACCTGACATGCGTTCTGTGATAATGATATGACTGATTGACGCTGTCTTTCTTTCTTCTCCGTATCGGGCGATATCAGACTGTGCATTTCAGTGAATATTCACTTGAGTGGTTATTCGACGCGCAATAGCCCCGCAGGCGCAAGACCGACGGCTTTACGAGCTCTCAGAGGTACAAAATCAAAATCAAAGTCAAAGTCAAAATCATTTATTCAAAGTAGGTACTATTGTACTCCTTTTGATCAGAATAGCTATATTTGTACGATATAGTGGTGATAATTAATTACGTAAACTTAAAACTAAAGCTATGAGGGTTACAAACGCGCGTACAGGGGTGATACACCGCCAAGTTCCTGATTCCGGCCTAGTACTTGACAGATTACTACTACTACCTACTAATAGTACTTCCAGTGCTAGTAGTAATAACCCAGTACTTCACTACTTTTGACCCGACCTGGGAATCGAGCTCGTCATCTGTAGTCAAACATGCTAAAAGCTAAACCAAGGGGCCTCATTTAGACTAAATACATAAATAAAAAAACTGAGTGATTGATCTATCAACAGATAGCTCAAACTACTAGACAGATCGGGCTTTGGCATGCAGATAAGTTACTCGTATTTTGATGTAAACATCCCCTAAGACATGTTTGAAAATTCAACCCCTAAGGGAGTAAAATAGGTGTTTGAAATTAGTGTAGTCCACGCGGACGAAGTCGCGGGCATTAGCTAGTAAAATATATTTTATTAAGCTAGTTCTAGTTAAGTAAGCAAGTAAAACCACTTAGTATGCTTCAATATATTAAGTACTAGCTGATGCCCGCAGCTTCGCCCGCGTGGATTGATCAGATCCCCTGCAGCATCAGGATTGAGGAGTTGGACTCCAAATTTTTTATGAAACAATGTCGCAAAGTTCCTCTATCGATTAAAAAAGAAATGACGCAAATCGGTTCAGAAATCTCGGAGATTTCGGTGTACATAGGTAGAAAAACACAACTCCCTTTTTAAAAGTCGGTTAAAAAATTAGCCTATTTTACGCCCTGGTCAATCCTCTACTTGCCTGTGAAAGTCCCGTCAAAATCGGTTCAGCCGTTCCAAAGATTAGCCTTTTCAAACAGACAGACAGACAGACAGACAGACAGACAGACAGACAAAAATTTTAAAAACGTGAGATTCAGTTATGGTATCGTTCAAATAACCATATGAGCTTAATATGAGGTAGTTATTTCGAAATTACAGACAGACACTCCAATTTTATTTATTAGTATAGATAATGTTCATAATGGTTTTCATTGTGGCGTTGAGACGCTGACCGTAGCGGGCGTTCGCCAAAGCACCTGTTTTGATATCGCGTCAATAAAATGAAAATGTCGCTTCTGTATAGGGTGGCTATACTTACGATTAGTTTCAAAAATATTTACAACGGATATAAATCTTTCGATGGATTCTATAGATAAAGGCAGGTTTAAAATAAAAGATTAACGAATTTACCACAAAAAATGAAACAAGCTTAAAAATGATGTAAAATTAACTGCTACGGTTGTAACAAAAAAAAAATTAAACAGGCATTAAACAGGTGTTTATTTTAAACTTGGCAAGTGTCATGCAAAACTGTTGTATTCCAATTTAGTCATGAATAACATTTTCATACTATGCTTTGTGGACTGTGGTATTTTCCCCTGAAAATACCACACTAATCTAATATCCACTACTAATATTAAAAAACTAATATCCATACTAATATTAAAAATAAGAAAGTGGATCTATATAAGGTATAGGTGTATCTGGCTATTGTTACATTTCCAAAGTGTAACTGCAAAACTGGTTGTGACAAAATTTGCCACAAAAATGAAGCTTACAATTTGGAAAGTATTTACTTACTTATATTTATCCCTGAAAATCAAAGATACCACAGGAATTATGAAATCTTAAATCCACATCATTATCATCCCCATGATCAACCCATCGCCAGCTTACTACTAAGCACCGGTTTCCTATCAGAATGAGATGGGCTCAGGACATAGTCTGCCACGTTGGACCATTGCGGATTGGCAGACTAACAACAGATTCATCTAATTAGGTAGTTAAATATTTGAAAATTTACTAAAATAATCGACTGTGACAGACTTGAGAGAATGTCGCATAAGAGTCCCATTTTTACCATTTTGGTACGGAACCCTAAAAACAACATTAATTTGATTATAAAGACCTAAAGATCCAAATATTTTCCTGAATCTGTATAATATTATGGCCACCGTACCTCCCCACTAAGCTGTATCATGGCCACAATGGCCTATTAAAAATGGCACCCAATATTGCGCATAGCTTCTGCTATCCAGGTATAAAATTTTAGTGGCGCGTTTAAAGCGACTTTGAGGCAAATACCGTCCGCTACGTGGTAATTTCTTTGCAACTTTGCGCTTAAAAATACTAAATAGACTCATAAAAATGCTAAGTGTATAGCATACAAAATGCATATTTAGAAATAATCGGTTTTTAATAGACCTAGATTTAATTGTTGTAATTTCCAATAACCGACCGTCAATGTTGTAATTTTTATTTATTACGTCTTACGGTCTCTCATAAAAACTAAACCAGTTAGGAATTTGGAATTTCTGTACATAATAATATTATGTAAGTACTATATACTACTTATATTAAGATAACAAATAATGAAAACACCGGTCAATATGGCCCGGCCTTAAGCGAGGCCCGACTCGCACTTGGATGGTTTTTTAAAAGCAGCAATCACAAGCAATAATGACTAATCTATAAGGGTTCCGTTTTTTGCCATTTGGCTACGGAACCCTAAAAACTTCGGTAAAAGATAACTCTATGACAAAACCTGCATTTATATTTTGAAAGAATTTTACCAAACAAGCTCAAGCAAGTCCAGCACATCTAGCGATTTGCATTAAAATAAACTAAGAGAGTGCTTTCAGTATTCTTAAACCCTCATTGAATATAAACAAAACGTTACATGGAACTCACATGTCTCTTTAAGCAATTCCTGACAATAAACAAGTTGACTGCAAGACATGTTATGCCGTCGGAATCCCACTTTTGGGACCTATCCTTGTTGATCCATACATCCATTGAAAAACCTACCTTATCTTGTAGCCCGAAAAATTCAAATTGGCTTGTGTTTATTTGTAATCTGTAGACAGTAAGTTTTGAATCGTATCACGTGTAGAGAAGGTTCGAAATTCAATGGCACGGTAATTCCTCGAAGGAGCGACTCAGAACATGTTCTGAAATGCTTACGGTGAAAGCTTTCTTGGCAAAGTTCAGTGTTTTATTTTAAATTGCGATTTATTCCAGCAATGTTAAGATGCGCCTTCATATTGTCTTCGGTCTATTTGTTTCATACAAAGGAATGGCATGAGAGTTGAGACTGCTTTAAGGACCTTGTACGAACAGAGAGCAACGGGAACTAGTGAATGTAAAATGCAATTCAGGTAGGTACTCTAGTATTCAGGTGCTTTTGCTGAATCTGACACTTCTAAACTACGAGTACATATAGCGCGACAGGTTGAGATGGCAACCGGGGTGGGGACGTCCCGCTCACCCGCTCGCCCCCGCGGTAACCCCCGCTCATCCGCTCGCCCCCGCGGTAACCCCCGCTCACCCGCTCGCCCCCGCGGTAACCCCCGCTCATCCGCTCGCCCCCGCGGTAACCCCCGCTCACCCGCTCGCCCCCGCGGTAACCCGCTGTGGATGAGCGCTACAGGTGTGCGGAGGGTCCTCCCGCTTTATACCCCGATTGCCATCTCAACCTGTCGCGTTCTATATTATGTAATGAGTATTCTTCATTGACAAGTGTAAATTAAAAAAATTTAACACCCCCGACAAGTTACAGTAACTAGAAAAGAGCTGATAACTTTCAAGCGGCTGAACCGATTTTCTTGGATTATAGCTAAGAACACTCTCGATCGAGCCACCTTTCAAACACAAAAAACTAAATTAAAATCGGTTCATTAGTTTAGGAGCTACGATGCCACAGACAGATACACAAATACACAGATGCACACGTCAAACTTATAACACCCCTCTTTTGGGTCGGGGGTTAAAAATAATGATAAACTTCTTAGAAGACAAATCATTTTTTATGAATTTTGGTAATTTTGTTACAAAGAATAAAATTATTTTCAGAGCAAGAAATGGTCAATTTTATGCAGATATAAAAAGAAAAATAGTTTTTTTTTGTTGTTGCAAAAAGTCAAAATCACAATGTAATAACTTGTAGCTACCAATTTTTTATGGTAGGTACTTGATTTTTTCCAAGCTTATCCTAGCACAACTTATCTCTCTTATCTTAAACTTAGATAAGACTCAAAGATAGATAAAATTACAGATGAATAATTCAACTAAAGATTTTCAAGAACACTTATTTTCGAATTTCTCTAAAAAAAAGCTGCCTTTGAACATTTTTTTTTTTGCTAAACACTGGGCCATGTTTGTCTTTATCTAGACGATTAGGACCAAATTTTACGCTTCTTTCAAGTTCTTTTTTAGTTGAAGAGCTAGTGTAAAATATCAAGCAGGCTTAGGAATTTTGCCAACTAATCAAATTAGGAATTCATGTCAATCTTCAAAACCAAAAACTTAAATTGCTATAACCCACTGAAACAGACAATTGAAGATTAAACGAACTTACCTTAAGTGAAGTTCTATCATAATTATACTTTGCTTCGTCTTCGAGATTAGGAAACTTTGTAGTAACACGAACCGTGTGGCCATTCTTACACTAAGTTGAGAAATACAAAAACAAGATAAATACTTTTTTCGTAGGTACCATAGACTATACTTCTCATAGTGACAGCACTGATCGTCATTTTCATTCAGTTTAGAGAGCTTTTTTTTTTTTTTTTACTAATTCATACACGGGTGTCTGAAAGGAAACAAAGGGTGGGAGGGAGCTAATCTCTTCAGACGAAGCCTTCGTATAATTATGATAGAACTTCACTTAAGGTAAGTTCGTTTAATCATCAATTATACTTTGCTTCGTCTTCGAGATTAGGAAACTTTGTAGATCTTTAGAGATATGACATTTGTAAAAAAAATAATCATAATAGATATATTCATATAATCAATTTAATCAATTATATCAATATAACAAAACGTAACAGCTTAATCTTAAGCAATAAAGAATAAATCAAAGAATTAAATTAACTCATATTATTATTTCCAAAGAAAATAAAAATGGATTTTAAATGTTTTACGAATTGAGATTTAAAATTGATATTGCAAAATCATTGCTATTATCAGTTACCACAACTCTTTGATAAAAAACGTGCGAATGTGGAGGACGAAACTGACCAACGCGCAGTTTTGCGTATTAAATCAATATTATTGGTATTTTTATATGCAGTAGAAGTGGAGGCATGCCTCGTTGAATAAGCTGTAAACATATTTGTATCTATTGCACTTTTATTTAAAACTTCCCATATCCAACGACTGATTGATTGTGAACAAACTGGCTTATATGGACTTTTAAAGCTGATAAACAGTTGATCATTGTTTCTTACAGAAATTATCCAATTGACATACACTAATAAGGCCTCTGCCGGGTATATTTCTGGCTTTTTTTTTTTTTTGAAAAAAAAAGGTATAATTAAGGAGGGTTGAAAAAAAAAACCAGCGCGTGAAGTTTTAATCAAATCTGGTATTTTTATAATAATTCTGTCATCAGCTTTAATCTCAATATTCTGCATATTAATTTTACTTCGTTACAAGAGCTAGTAATGTTACAATTTTTTTTGTTAGTTTTTCCATACTAATCTCATCATTGGGGTAACAGCTTTCCAAAAAAATTTAATACAATTGAAGGATTCCAAGTAACATTATATTTTTGCAAAGATGGGCGTAGTCGGTAGAAGCCCTGAAACAATCTAGTTAACCTATCATCTGTGCCTATCTTTGTGTTTACAATTAAAGATAAAGCAGATCTATAACTGTTTAAAGTACTATACTGAATTCCTTTATGAAACATTTCAGTTAAGAAAGTAATTACATAGGTAATCAGGCATAAGGCAGCTTCATAAGGATCAATATTGTGATTGTTACAAAAAAATAACCATTTTTTAAATACAACACCATATTGTTTAACAGAATTGTCTGATATTGACGCACTCATGATGTCTAATACACTTTGTGGGACCCCTCATCGTGAAAAACGCTGTGCGGATAACTTCGCGGCTACTAACGTGACTTTGTGTTGCAATTGGCTGTTAGGAACACGTCTGTGTTGGTTCCAAGTATTAACATATTACATAATTTTTTTTTTTAAAGTGGGAACCATGGTTGAGTGGGCCAGAGGGGAACAACTACTATGCCTTCAGCTTTATCTAAAATTATCTTACGAATCATTTTCAAAATTACGGATATTGGTGGGAAAGCATAAAAATTTAGTTTTTTCCAATTCAACGTAAAATAATTTACTGCTATTGCTCCTGGGTCTCTATGCCAAGAAATATATGCATCGCATTTCTTATTTAGCCTAGTAGCAAACAAATCTATAGCTGGTCTACCAAAGTGTTCTACAATTCTACTGAAGGCATGGTCAGTTAGTTCCTACTCGATATCGGGGTACGATCGTCGCGATTCTGCGTCCGCTACTTCATTATCTTGTGAAGAGATGTAAGATGCATAGACAAAAAATGTTTTTGTCCTCGCACCAATTCCATAATTTCTTGTTAATATCAGTGAGATGAGGAAATCACACGCCACCCATTTTGTTTACATACGAACTGGCAGTTGTATTGTCGATGCGAAGAAGTATCTGACAATTATTTTGACTCTTTGCGAAGACCTTTAAACCGAAATATGCTGCCAATATTTCTAAGTAGTTGATGTGCATATTTTTCTCATCTTCACTCCATTTACCATTAGCTTTATCCTTACCACATGCTGCCCCCATCCTGTTTTACTGGCATCGGAAAAGATTTCTAAGCAGTAGGAATCATCTCTAATAGGATTAACTGACTAATTGTAAGCAATATGTGTCAGCCACCATTCAAAATCTTTTGCTAAATGTTGAGGAATAGTCATATGACTATCATAGTCCTTAGTCTTTTCTAGAGCTAGATATTTACATCGTTCGACATTCTTGGTGTATAACCAACCATATTGAACGGCGGGGCAAGATGAGGTAAGGAGACCTGCTAAACGAGTAAACTGTCGAATTGTACCTCGCTTTAATTTTATAAATTTCAATATTTCTTCTTTTATTAACATCCTCTTTTCATTAGTGAAAACGATATGAAAATTTCTGGTGTCAATTATAAATCCTAAATATTTACATCTAGTTTTAGGTATAAACGAACTTTTCTCATAGTTAATTATGAAACCTATTGACTCTAAGATATCGATTGTATGAGTTACATTCTGTTAACAAGCGTGAAATGAGTCAGCAATTATACATATATCATCCAAGTAAATGGATGAAATATATCCCAAAGACTGAAGTAAGGATATTACTGGTTTCATTAACTTTGTAAAAACTAAAGGAGCTGCGTTCAATCCGAATGTGAGGACGTTTAATTCGTATGTTTTATTGTTACATATGAAACGTAAAAATTTTTTGAATTTTTCATTTATAGGTAATAAAAAATAAGCATCCTTTAAATCTAGCGTACATAAGAATGAATTTCTCGAAATTAATTTTAAAGTTGCTCGTAAGTCCTCCATTTTAAAGTGATTCGTGGATATAAATTTATTAAGTGACTTAAGATTTAGAATAAACCGCTTTTTGCCATTCGGCTTAGGTACAAGAAAAATACTTGAAATATATTGCATATTACATGGTATGCATTCAGATATTGCATCGGAATTTAACAATTCATTAATGATACTTTCAAATTCGTTAATTTCTTCCTGAGAAAAAATTCTAGAGGACGGTGTAAATTCCTGTTTCGCGGTTGTGAAAAAAGGAATTTTATAACCATTTTTAATCCACGATAAAATGACGGCGTCATTAGTAATGAGGCACCATCTGTCATAAAAAGCGGCTAGTCTACCAGCGTTGTGTCGTACCTCGACTACCGGCGTGTCTGAGTGCGCGCGCGCGAGCGCGGCGGCGGCGGCCGATGCGCTCGACCCCGCGGCGGCGGCGGCGGCGGCGGCGGCGGAGCTTGGTACTTGCGAGGCTGTTGCGCTGCAGGCGCTGACCTCCTTGCTGCTCCCGACGGCCTCGCCAGCGGAAGCGGAGCTTTCCCGTTTAAATACCGATACTGATTATGTTGCGACGACACAGTCTTCATTTCTGATCCTGATTTATGTATTACTTTTGCTGCTTTTAATGTATCGGCTAATTTTTCGCCAAAGAGAAAACTGTCAATTCCAGTGAAGTATAAATGATCCTTAATCTCTTTTTTAATAGTAGCAGTTACAAAACTTCGGCGAGACATAGACTCGACAAATTGGGAGTCACATAAGAGTTTGGTTGAGTCAAATAAAAGTTTAATGACGTCAGTCTCTTTACTTTGATTTGTAAACACTTTTGTCAAAGCTTGACTTATGCAAGTTATAGCAATTGCTTGTTGGTTCTGTTTAACATCAATAGCTTTATCCTTTTTATTTAACGCCTCAGACAGTGCAGCCTTTATTTCTGCGTTTAATTGGGCAGATTCAATCTTGAGGCAGTTTCCTGGTGGAAAATATTTTTCAAGGAGGAAGGATTTGGCAGACCCGTGGTTGCAATATGTTCCCAACGAACAGCTAGTTCAGTTTGTATTGGAGAACTGCATTTTTTATTTTTAGAAGGGGTTTCACCTAATAAATCCAGTATCCAGTATCCAGTAGTTGTTATCCAAAATAATCGAAGTTTCAGTTGATATTACAGCTGATGTTGAGGGTAAATCGGAAATTATACCCATAATTGGATGATCCAGTTCCACTGGGGATGATTAATTCCTCGTATGCTATCGATGATAACGGTCACGTCTTCTGACATATTTGGTTGATTGTTTACAAATCAGATAATTATTTTAAATCAATTATTAAGCTTGTAGCGAAGACACAGGCTCACAACCTGTGCTCAACGATAATGATGTGAAGGTATTATCCTTGAGATAAACTCATCACTTTTTTGTAGTAATTAATACAAAGGAAATAGTCTAAATAACTATCCTCAATGTATATTGACGTGAAGGTAACACTCTCTATCGAAGTGTACTCAACACATAATAATATTACTCGCGGTGTTCCCAGGCGGTCACCCATCCAAGTATTGACCGCGCCTGATGTTGCTTAACTTCGGTGATCGGACGAAAACCGGTGTATTCAACATGGTATGGACGTTGGCTCTCCCTTATTTTCATACCTACAAATCGATGAGCTTACCTTCTTGTAATGACAATTGCGGATTAGAATTGTCCGAAGATGAATCCGATATTTTTCGAGCACGTTTTTGTATCTTTTTTTCCAGTTTCTTTATTTTTCGCAGAAGATACTCATCACTACTTTTATTTTTGCGTTTAGGTATTATTAATACTCAAATTCACTACGACTTTTAACAATATCGTGTTGAACGGCCAGGCACTAGAACGCGAATGAAAATGACGATCAGTGCTGTCACTATGAGAAGTATAGTCTATGGTACCTACGAAAAAAGTATTTATCTTGTTTTTGTATTTCTCAACTTAGTGTAAGAATGGCCACACGGTTCGTGTTACTACAAAGTTTCCTAATCTCGAAGACGAAGCAAAGTATAATTAACATATTGTGGTCTATCATGCAGACCTTACAATGCACAATTGCAAAGCTTTTGCAATGATGCATTGTAAGTGTGTTTTGGAGGATTTGTGTGGTGGTGGCTGGCTTTTCCAGCATATTTGTATAGCATATCAGGAGAGGGGGGTTTGTATGACGTATTCTGCAAGTTAAGCTTTTGGTTCCTTGTATATCATGGACTTCAGCAAAATACCTAACGCCTGTTTCTATACAAAACTTAAGCAATTTAATATGATCTGTTTTAACGGTGGAGAAAAATATCGTGAGGAAACCTGTATCCTGGTAGTTCTACATAAAGTTCTTTTGCTTTTATCAAATTACCTGTTTAAATTTGCCACCAGCTCTTGGTCTATTCCATCAGTATTCCCCCGCAGTTGGAGCGATCTCCGATTGCGAAGCGAAAATCTTTACGAGGGTTTTATACCTTTTAGTCAAATAATGAGCTTAAGGGAAATACGAGGTACTTTATCGATTAGGCCTGTTTCTTGTTAAGCTTTTTGGGTAATCAGGTAAAGAGGTTGTTTATATTTATTACTGAGATTATAAAGCCCGGTTATAGGAATGGTACTTATATTTTTACTACAAAATGCCCGCGACTTATACTTCGTGGGGTTTGTTTCAAAACTCCCGTGGGAAGTCTTGCATTTTTCCGGGATAAACACATATCTATGGATAAACAGTACCCTATGTCACTCTCGGGTCTTCAAAGTTTCAAATATGGCCGCAAGGTGGTTTTCTTTTAATGCATAATGTATTTTACTTTTAATGCATTGAAAGTTTTCTGTGACAAATTATTTTAATATCTCTCAGTGAAGCAGCAATGTAGAACTAACCAATATCAAAATATGAGCTTGGTGGCTATCATTCAGTGTTAGACACTGAGTTAGCGAATTAACTACGAACCGGTCTGAAACAGAGATTTTATGATACGATACATAGAAAAGAAATAAAAAGAAACGTTGAACAGTTGTATTTTATTTTTGCCGTGTTCGCTTTTAATGGATTGACAGTTCTAATCTATTTGAGGGTTGGCCACTTCATTTACTGGACGTTACAATAAACTTTTTTTTTTATTGATACAGGTTAGCCCTTGACTGCAATCTCACCTAATGGTAAGTGATGATGCAGTCTAAGATGGATAAGATGGAAGCGGGCTAACCTAGGTATGGCAGTTTTTATTAAACCCCTTTGGTTTCTACACGGTATCGTACCGGAACGCTAAATCGCTTGACGGCACGGCTTTGCCGGTACGGTGGTAAATAGCCACGGCCGAAGCCTCCCACCGGAAATCAAACGAACGAACGAACGCGGCATTGATAGTTGAAATGCATGTCAGCCTTGTTGCCCATAAGCACCATAAATGGACAAGACAGAGTAGAGTACCTACCCTACAACTTCGCTTCTATCTGGTTTCCTATAACTCATGGCGTTTTTACGATTCCATTCTAAGCTATCACAATAATCCAAAGTTTCACTCATCAATCGCAGAAAAACCTGCTGACGGGGAAATCTTTTTTTACTGCTACCAGCGATATAAATTTTTCACTAGATACGGCGTTCCACAACAACATATTATTTGTGTCCGGCACTACTGTCAATCGTTATCCCCTTTAGGCGGAGACCGTTAGTAAAAATTAAATTTGCGTGATAATATAGGTAGCATAAAGTCAAATAATAATAATTTATGCAAAGTAGGTACTATCGTACACTTTTTGACTGTCAATTGTAGTAAGATGATGTAAAGGTGACAATTAATTAAAGCTACGAGGTCCCGGGTATGGAAAGAACCAACGACAAACTCTGTGGGATATTCTTTTTATTATAACCACTTCATAAAACATTTAAACTTACTTTCAGTTCCTAAAGACTGTTCTAAGTTATTTATTAACATAGAAATGGACTGTATGTAAAGTGGATTGCGATTGACAGGAGTGCAGACCCCGATGTTCGTTGGCGCATGTTGTTAATATGAAGCGCCCCATCTAGTGGAACATTTAATATCGCTGACTGCGACCTTTCAGCTGGTTCCGCCGGGTAAGCGTTCCTCAATCAAATCATGGCTATAAAACCTCCATATCGAGTGCGTAAGACTTATAACTTATTTGGAAGAGTTCCTGAGAAAATTCGCGTGCAAACACCCTTAACTTAAGCGATACTTTCGCTTTATTTGTAAAAGTTATACCTATTATTATTATTAACCCCCGACCCAAAAAGAGAGGTGTTATAAGTTTGACGTGTGTGTCTGTGTATCTGTCTGTGGCATCGTAGCTCCTAAACTAATGAACCGATTTTAATTTAGTTTTTTTGTTTGAAAGATGGCTTGATCGAGAGTGTTCTAAGCTATAATTCAAGAAAAGCGGTTCAGCCGTTTGAAAGTTATCAGCTCTTTTCTAGTTATTATGACCTTTACTTGTCGGGGGTGTTAATAATTAATTTACACTTGTTTACTAGCTGATGTCCGCGAGTTTGACCGCGTGAATTTCAGTTTTCCAAAAGACACGTGGGAATCCTTTGATTTGTGGAATGAAAAGTACCTACCCAAACGTCTTCAAATTGCATAGATATATTACATAGATGACGCTCGCGACTTGGATTTAGGTTTCAAAAACTCTACGGAATTACTTTGATTTTTCGGGATACAAAATAACCTCAGGATGCAAGCTATTTTTGTAGCTTTCGTCAAAATTAATAGAACGGAATTGCTGTGAAAGCTTGTAAAAAGACAAACACTCATTCGCATTTATAGATTTAGACATTAGAAAATTCAGTGGGATCTCTTTGATTTTTCAGGATAAAAAATAGCTTATCTCCATGGATGTAAGCTCTGTCTGTACCAAATTATATCAAAATCAGACAAACAGGCGGACTCGCATTTATAGTATACTAGCCGATGCCCGCGACTTCGCCCGCGTGGATTTAGCTTTTTCGAAATCCCGTGGGAACTCTTTGATTTTCCGGGATAAAAAGTAGCCTATGTGCTAATCCAGGATATTATCTATCTTCATTCCAAATTTCAGCCAAATCCGTCCAGTAGTTTTTGCGTGAAGGAGTAACAAACATACACACACACACACACACATACATACAAACTTTCGCCTTTATAATATTAGTGTGATTATTGTGGATAGACCATTGAATCTTTCTTCTTACTTTAATTTTATGTGGATGTTTAAATGATTGTTACTCCTTCACGCCTATATGATTGAAAGCAACCAATTGGACTGAAAAGAATGGAGATTTGATCCCGGAAAATCAAAAATTTCCCACGGGATATTTAAAATCTATATCCCCGCGGACGAAGTTGTGGGCATCATAATATTGTACCTAGTTACATAAAGCACAAGAATTGTCTGTTGAATATACCTAGTAATAAGCTTAACTGATTCATAGGTCCATGGTTGAATAAATGACCAGCTGTCATATTCATATTCATTCTAGGTTGGAATAATAAACGGATTCTAAAAGCGGAAAAATGTCTAAGAGAATACAATATATTATTCTTTCTTAGCGGCGTCTGATGAAAAATTTGTGGGACGAAAATCCTTTGTAAAGCGAAAAATAACTCAGTTTTACATTTCGTCATTCTATCAACGCTTCCGCACGGCTTGCTACGAAAGCGTCGCCAAATATTTTTTTTCTCTTTAGTGCCGACTAGAGATGGACCATTTATTTTCACAGGTAGCATATATTAAAAATCACATGAAAAGCATTTTCATAATTGCTATCTTACTTAAAATACCCTTCACGAAGTAAAAGTTGCATCTCTTCATGTTAAAAAGGAAATAACATTTTAAGTTCTCTAAACTCTAAATAAAGTACCAAAAGAACGAATTTTTGCACTTAAAATCAATTTCAAACCAAACCAATTTGTTCCTAATTAAATTATCTAATATAGCAAACGATTGTACTAAGAAAATTGAAAAAAAAAAACATTTTCCGTGAAAATCACCTGTGAAATCATTGCGATAAAAAATAATAATATAACCATATGAAAATGTTTTAAACTTAGCAATCATGCCCATCCCTAGTTTCGACCAGGCGCGCGTATGGATAATATTATATTGTAAAATATTGTCACTCCCTGGAAACTGAAATTATCCTTTCTAGCGCAAAATTATGGAGAGTTTATTCTACGCGTGAGTGACTTTCTAAGCCTGGATAAATACGAGGTTTTATATTCCTAGGTAAAATAGCAGGCGTTTTTGTATACAATTTTTATAGTCTAATAAATAGCAGCCGTAGGTATGTTGTTACGTCTAATATAATAAGGGATATACCTAATAATAGGTAGGTAAAGGTAAAATATATTTAGTACAGAAAATAACTAGTCAGGCGCATGTCAAAATAGGTTACATGATAGGTTAGGGCTAAGGATTAGCAAGATGAAGTGGCAATGAGTAGGTCATGTCTGTCGTAGAACAGACGGCTGATGGAGCAAATGTGTTCTGGAGTGGGACGACCTCCAGCCCGCTGGACCGATGATCTGAAGAAGGTGGCGGGAAGCGGGTGGATGAGGAA
This sequence comes from Maniola jurtina, assembly GCF_905333055.1. Classification (NCBI taxonomy): domain Eukaryota; kingdom Metazoa; phylum Arthropoda; class Insecta; order Lepidoptera; family Nymphalidae; genus Maniola; species Maniola jurtina. The sequence continues at coordinate 443,764 of NC_060046.1, forward strand.
GGCAAAGGACCGTGTTTGGTGGCGCGCTTTTGGAAAGGCCTATGTCCAGCAGTGAACGCATACAGGCTGATGGAATGGCATGGAATGGAATGAAAAGGTTACGTAGCAATTCTAATAGCGTAAAACTTTAGCCTCAATTTTTTTAACGGTAGTTTACCAAACCATCTATCTTATCTTATCTATTTTATCTTGTCTTAAACCAGAAACCAGTAGTTTCTTTCATAAACTCTCAAAGAAATTGCATAATAATTTTAAAATGCCCAATAAATACCTATTAATAAAGTATCACCCATCGGATTTCCCAAATTTTTTTTTACACTCACTTATTTACTCACTTTAGCGGTAAGTAGATTTCTATAACTTACTGTGTTTATGTTTATTTATGTGTAAGTATGTGTTGTGTTTTGTGTGTGCGTAAAGAGTAGGTATTGACGTGTATTCGGACGTAGGTATGTATGTGGGTACAAAGTCATGTTAAAAAGTGACATAAACAAAATGTCCGTGTTCATACATTGTTTTCAGCGGGACGTCCTGTTTGCCGTGCCGTGCGGGACAAGGTCGCGTTTACGACCTCGTTTATTGCCGGCCCGAGATTGAAAGCAATTATTCTTGACAACTTTGCTTAGCGCTGATCGCATATTAGGCTCCGTTTACACACAAGTAGCCAGTTCACGACAGGAAAATTTAAGCCTCGATAGCTCGACGGTTAAAGGAGCGGACTGAAATTCCAAAGGTTGCCGGTTCAAACCCCACCCGTTGTACTATAGTCGTACCTACTCCTGGTACAAGCGTAACGCTTGGTTGGAGGGGAAAGGGGAATATTAGTCAGCATTATAAATTGGCTCGTATTCTGTTTAACTTGTAATAAAACATCGAAACTTCACCTGTAGTGGCAGGCGTCAAATGTTACCTACATTTGACGCTAAGTAGGCAATGAAAGTAGGCTAGATAGGCTAGACAGCGTTCGGGAATCTTCGAGATGTCTTCTCGTCTGAAATTCCTCAGTGCTTGAAGATCAAAGTCTTTGAACACTGTGTGTGTCCAGTGATGTCATATGGATCCGAGACATGGTCGCTAACTATGGACCTCATAAGAAAGCTCAGAGAGAGCTATGCTTTGAGTTTCTCTACTTGATCACATCAGATATGAGGAGAATCGGAGAACCAGAGTTACCGAAATAGCTTAGCGGCGGGTCGCGAAGCTGAAGTGGCAATGGGCAAGGTATATACTCGTAGTTTGAAGAATCGATAGAACTTGACATACCCATACTAAAATACTTGAGCTGTGTAATATGCGATCAACTTTAATCCCTAGCCCTGCCCGACCCCTGTGAAGAAAACTGAATCTATTCATGGAAATAAAAAATACCTAAAACACGGGCAGTTACATCCAATCTATTTTATTTTTGGCGTGTTCGCTTTGTTTTGATGGATTGACAGTTCTAATCTATTTGAGGCTTGGCCACTTCATTTACTGGACGTTACAATAAACTATTTTTTTTTATTCATACAGGTTAGCCCTTGACTGCAATCTCACATAATGGTAAGTGATAATGCAGTTTAAGATAGAAGCGGGCTAACCTAGGCGGTTTTTATTAAACCCATACCCTTTTGGTTTCTACACGGCATCGTACCGGAACGCTAAATCGCTTGACGGCACAGCTTTGTCGGTAGGGTGGTAACTAACCACGGCCGAAGCCCCCCACCGGACAACTACTACTAGTAATCCATCAACTCCATATTAAAAATGGGAAATTATGTCTGCTAGCTTTTCACGGCCCCTCTGTTTTACCGATTTTGATGAAATTTGGTACAGAGATAGCTTGCATTTCGGAAAAGAATATGCATTTGGTCCGTGGCGTGTGGAAGTCCCCACAAGAGACCTATGTTCAACTGTGGACATCTATCGGTTAACATGATGACAATATAACTTTTCTGACTAAGTATTTCTTTATTGCAGATTTTATATAGATAAAGCGTTGAAGAAGTTGCCAGAAAACGTAGTGTCAGTAATCGTATTTGGGCTGGGCGGGCAAAAGCTGGTTTAATAAATTATTCGCAAGTCTAAGTGTGTGAAAATTGAATTGGAAGATTATGTTCAAGTGCATATCAACATACATGTAATGTCTGTCTAAAGCTTGTTAAAAATTGTAAAAGCTTTTAAGAACTAACGTCTTTTACAATGTACTTACCTAATACCTAAACTAATAAGCTCATCGGGTGACAGAAGGGCTGGCTCTTTATTTGCGTAACGTATCAGCCTGGCTGTCCAGCGCGGAAATGCAGCCAGTATTCTTGGCACCTTTCCACGCGACCATGATATGTATAGTAATTAGATAAGGCTAGTTTTAGGTGTTACTGTAATATTTGTTTTTACCTAACAATATAAATGTAAAAAATTCAAAGTGAAAAAAATGGAAACCGTCTTTTCTTTTCTCAAACCGAATCTCTATTTGAACTTCAATTTAATCGCTTTGAAAAACTAAAAAAGGCTGAGAGTTCGAGAAAGCAATTGTCCGAGTAAAATTCGTTAGGCACAAAATGAAATAACTTTCTTGCAGCCAACTCGGAAACATTGTAAACTAACTCGATGAGCTCCACCGACTCATTGAATCGGTAATTCGTTTAGATTTGTACGGAACGTTCACCAAACACAATCCGATTGGGAACTGAACTCTGGCCTCCGGAAATTGTACGGACATTTTAAAAGTATTTCTTTATTGTTATCCAAAGAAACCTTCCTTTGATTAATCAAAAGTGATCAAGACTTAAAACTTTTAACAATCTGGAATAAATGCAAAATAAAATTTCTTTGTAACTAGTCCTAATGAACAAGTGTAAATTAAAAATTTATAACACCCTCGACAAGTGCAGGTTACAGTAACTAGAAAAGAGCTGATAACTTTCCAACGGCTGAACCGATTTTCTTGAATTATAGCTAAGAAAACTCTCTATCAAGCCACCTTTCAAACAAAAAAAACTAAATTAAATCGGATCATTAGTTTAGGAGCTACGATGCCACAGACAGACACACAGATACACAGATACACACGTCAAACTTATAACACCCCACTTTTTGGGTCGGGGGTTAAAAAATTAAAAACATGAATGCCCTGCCAAAACATGAACTACAAAATAAAATTTTCATATTAGAAAATGCCACGTGCACACAGCCGCCATATTCTTTTTTTTTTTTTCAAAAAATTTATTCGGTTTTCTTTCTCTAAACTAAAAGAGCATGATCAAGTCACCTTTTTGACGACGAAGGGGCTTTTCGACTAATAGTAAGTTAATCGGAGTACGGGCCTCCTGGCCTTGGCATTTCCTCACAAGCTTTATTTTCACGTTTTGCGGCTTCATTCCTCATACGCATGGCTAAGGTTTGGAATACTCTTCCGCGATCTTTGTTTCCTATACCAATTACAATCTGAGTATCTTTAAAACAAGAGTGAATAGGCATCTTCTAGGTAAACGCGTTCCATCTTAGACCACATCACTTTCCATCAGGTGTGATTGTGGTCAAGCGCTTGCCTATTAGTGAATAAAAAAAAAAGCTAGCAAGCATATCAAGCTAGCACAGTAAGTTATGATCCAGACTTCAAGGAGCTACCTGTGAATAAATGCCCGGGCTAGGAGGCCCAGCCTCGAGGCCCACACGAGGTCGATGGAGAAGACCCTTCGTCTTCAAAAAAGCAACTCACTCATACATTTTTAGTACCGTCACAGTTCTCACAGATCCCGTATCGTGCTGGCACAGTAAGTCATGATCGAGTAGCAAAGCGCTACCTGTGAATAAATGCCCGGGCTAGGAGGCCCAGCCTCGAGGCCTACACGAGGTCGATGGAGAAGACCCTTTGTCTTCAAAAAGGCAACTCTCTCATACATTTTTAGTACCGCCACAGTTCTCAGAGCCCGCATGGAGCTGGCACAGTAAGTTATTCCGTTTGAGCTTTCCCGATCAGATTGACGTCTACTTTATTTATCACCGCACCAGAGCATTCGCGGCTTTATGGCTCCTCTACTGCGAGGGAAGTGAATTTTGATGCGGCGTTTTATGTGTTTCAGAGCAACGTTTACAGCGTCCTTTTGTTCCGATTCTTTGTCTTCCTCGATATTGCCTATTCCGTTTTTGCTTACACTAACACTGTATGTTTAAGCGAACGCTATTTTTATTGGCGTTTTGTGCAGCGATGGGGAAGGTTTGAATTTTTTGTTTTCCCATTCGCAATCGCGTTTTATATCGTATCGTTTAAACTCGATATCGTCACTTTGAACTAGGTTATGACGCGAAGGCAATATACAGGCTTTGGCAGGAGAGGCTTAGTTTTTTTGGCTGTTTCCGAATTTAACTTTACTTTTGCTATAAGGACCTACCTACCTGCCAAATTTCATGATTCTTCGGGAAGTATCCTAAAGGTTTTCTTGACAGACACTACAGACAGACAGGCAGACAACAAAGTGACCCTATAAGGGCTCCGTTTTTCCTTTTGAGGTACGGAACCCTAAAAATGATCATTCATCATCAATGGGCGTCTATTGTTTGACAACGATGACGTTAACTATATATTTTTTGTTTAATAAAACAAAATATAAAAAGAACGCTTTTTTACAATGTTTCTTAAACAGTATTCTAAAAGGACTGAAATAATCTTTTCCAGGATGAATCCAATAACAGCCAGCTATAAACCGAAACAGCGGAACGAGGCAGGGTCCCGGGGGACTGGCCTTCGAGGAACTTGATCTGTTTGACGATCCAGGGCCGAATATGTTTGGATTCTGGGAAACTCCACTAACTCTAAGTTAATAACTACGAAAGTTAATTTGTTGTACATAGAACTCAAATACAAATAGGGCTATCTGTCTGTCTATCCGTCCGTCCGTCGATTTTCAATTTTCAACGTAAGATAACTATACCAAGCGGGGTATTATATGAAAGGGCTTTACCTGTACATTCTAAAGCGGATTTTTATTTATTTTCATGCATAACAGTTTTTGATTTATCGTGCAAAATATCGAAAAAAATACCCGAGTATGGAAATCCCGGTGCGCGATTCTGACTCGCACTTGGCCGGTTTTTTTTTCACTACCCATTTCCTTGTATACCGGGAATTAATAGCTTGTTTCTCACAAGTCTTCATTCCTTCTTTGGCGTAAACTAATTTACATTAGCCAGTATAATGATGCCGTGAGTCAAAGCATTAATCACTGATAGCATATCTTTAGGCGCATCGCGAAGGCTGTGCTTATAAACTCGCTAATCGGCTGTTTGCGGGCCGGTGCAGCTGAATGCACTTCCTGCCGCTATCTAAGCTATTAAAAGCCTTATTGTGTTAATCTAACTTTACGAGCTAACTTGTAAAGCATGCTGCCACATTTCATGCAAGCTTTGGGGTCAAAATCGTTGCAATCAAAATACCTCTTGTTCAAGTATAGTATCTGATTCTTTTTATATCTAGTTTTGTTTTTTTAGAAACAAGGGGCGATTATCTAGTCGTTAAGATGTTGGTCCCCTAATTAAGGTACAGGTTTGACCCTGGGTTTGACACTTCTAACTTTTCGGAGCTATGCAAGTTTTTGTTTTATGCAATTAAATAGTATATAATAATAAACGCTATAGTTAATACCTATGATAAATTTGATAGACCAGTGAGTCATTGAACAGTCAATATATCAGTTTATTTCTAATTGTATAGTTATCGTATAATGAACTTGTTGTGAAACCTAAATTCAGTTTTGTAAGGTAAGAGAAATCGGTCTATTGTGTTAACTTATCAATATATTCTATTTAAAATACTTATCTAAAAATAGATCGTACCCCGAAGGAGCGGGCAAGAAACGAAATCATCTAAAATACAAACACGGAGCAGATTTACAACATTATTATATTACTTACGAATAAAAGAGGTCATAAACCTCTAGGACCCAATTTCCTACGTGAAATAAACCCGAAACGTTTTTAGGGGTCCGTATCTCCAGAGAAAAAGGAACCCTTATACGTTCACTTCGTTGTCTGGCTGTCAAAATCAAAGTGAAAAGCGAATCATTTATTCAAATTGTACACTTTTTGACAGACAGACAGACAGACAACAAAGTGATCCTACAAAGGTTCCGTTTTTCCTTTTCAGGTACGGAACCCTAAAAAGTGTTATTCCTTGTACGCTGGTACGAAACCCGCATTCCCGCGGTCCAACTCGCACTTGATCGGGTTTTTAGGGGAACGGGGCATTTTGGATAATGAAACTTAATGTAAGTTCGAGAGTAACGGCCACATAAAATATCTAGGATGCCTAGCAATATCCGATGGAAAATGTAAGGGAAATTCCGTGTAAAACGAGTTGGGTTATTGAAGGACGCTGTAGAAATTACTAGGCATAGTTTATACCAAAGAGTAGTTTATTCGTCGTGCGGTTCAGACAAACGTAGTTTGGCTCTCATTTGAACATTAACGAACACAACGAAATTTTGTAGGCACGTTCTAGAATATTCACAGTGGTTCCGCAACTTTTTCATATTATGTCATCATGATCATCATCATGATCAACCCATTGCCGACCAATTACTTAGCAGTTAGCACACTTCTCAGAATGAGAAGGGTAATACCTCGAGGTAATCACACTAACGCTTAATATTATAAAGGCGAAAGTTTGTATGTGTGTGTGTGTGTGTGTGTGTGTATGTTTGTTACTCCTTCACGCAAAAACTACTGAACGGATTGAGCTGTTTAGAATGGACATAGATTATATCCTGGATTAGCACATAGGCTACTTTTTATCCCGGAAAATCGAAGAGTTCCCACGGGATTTTTAAAAAACCTACATCCACGCGAACGAAGTCGCGGGCATCAGCTAGTGAATAATATTATGTAGGTACTCAAAATTATTTTCCTACGTAGGTCGCCATTCCAGCATCTTAAAATCTTGACGTTTTTCAGTATCTCGAACTATGTGCCCAGCCTTTTGCCACTTGAGCAAACCCGTTGAGCTATGTCAGTTACATCTGGTTCTACTACGGATCTCATTTTTGATTTGGTCACATAGAGAAACTCCCAGCATAGCTCTCTCCATCGCTCGCCGAGTGACAAAACTTTCTTATGAGGAGAATTTTGGATGATGGTGATGATGATGAAAAAAAAACAGTCAGGGTTTTGTACCGCTTTGTTTCTCTGTTCAAACGAGCGGTCAAATAATCACTTTGTGCCAAAACATTGCCCGACACGGACGCGCTATGAATTCAGCCGAAACCCCTATGTAGCACAAAATAGAGCGTGGACCGCTAAAAATCTCCCGACATAAAAAATCACCCACGTGTGAATACATGTTTCATACAGGAGAGGTCTATTTAAAACGTACCCGTACGTTTCTTAAGCGAGAAAATAGTCGGTAGCTAGTAGCTTCCTCGTCGCGGCGGTGAGACCAAACTGTCTAACTGTCAACTATTAAAATTGGACTATTTTAGTGTAGACAGCAGTACAAGTCTATCGTAGTAGAGAGAGAGCCAGCGCGTGCAAGACTTTCGTTATTTTATAAAAGCTGACAGTGTCTCAGCGTTCTTATTGTACCCAGCACAGGGATTAACGATCACAATAGTCGCTGATCGTTTCTCTCTGAGCTGGGGACAATACGCAGAGAAACCCCACCCATTGCACTATTATCCTACCCACTCCTGGCACAAGCTTTATGCTTAATTGGAGGGGAAAGGGGAGTACTAGTCATGATTACCATGGCTGATATTATTTGAAAGAAAAAACTTTCAGCTTTTATAAAATAACGAAGGTCTGGCACGCGCTGGCTCTTAGTCCATAGATGACAAGCTTGTGTCCTCTTTTTGGGAATAAGGCTCCATGGAATCCTCGTTGCGAAGTTGTAACAGAGTTGCCGGCCTATCGACGCGTAGTCGCCGGGGGATCGGTCGACTGAGTAATGTTTTATTCAGGAGGGGAATTGCTGTTTGTCTAAATTTGACGTAGGTACTAGCTCAAGCTGGGTTGAAATTGTGCCAGAAAAGTTGCCTCCTAGTTGGCTACACGTTATGTGCGTTTGTTTTACTCGTTCTTTTGCATTACGTCATATTTTATGCAGAAAAAATATGAGTATGATAAAAAATTACACAAATATTCATAAAATATAATATATTAATTATATTCGGTAAGCTGGACAAATGACCTGAAGAATGTGGTGGGGAGCGGGTGGATGAGGAAGGTGGAGAACCGTGTTTGGTTAGACGCTCTTGGAAAGGCCTATGTCCAGCAGTGGACGTATACAGGCTGATGGAATGGTATGGAAAAGAATTCAATGCATACGTGATATGAGAGCCTCTCTTATCTATGGACAGCCTAGCAGTCAAAACGTCGGTCTCATAGTCGGGGGTCCAGTGTTTGATCCCATGCACGATCCGCTAACTTTTTGGAGTTAAATATACCTTATATATGTACCTTTTAAATTTTAAACCATCAAAAATCAAAGGAATAAAAACCTTAATTTGCTATAATCCGCTGAAATATGCAAATCTGTATGGTACAATATGCAGCAGCGACCACCACGCAACACTTCACAAATCTAACAGAACACCCTCAACGCACATTTCATGGATATCATGGACTTCCGCAAAGTAACGTCTGCTTCTTACAATACAAAAAATATCACTTGCTTTAACGGTGAACCAAAACATCGTGAGGAAACTTGCATACCTGAGAGTTTTCCATAATATTTTCAATTTACAATTTCTTAGTACGAATTAATAAAAAGAAAGAGAGACTTTTGCATAATTAACATTAATACCGTGGCAAAATAAAATTATATATTATTAAAAATCTCCTTGGATTATTATCAAGCTTAATACTCGTAAAGCTCTTTTAAATATTAAATAACACGAAACTTAATTAACTTGCAAGGAAATTAGTTTGCATAATGCACAAAATGGACTAAACATTATGCATAATTTAGAGAAGAACGTAGTCTTAGCCGCTCTTGGGCGTATTAAATACGTAATGACTTTTAAATCTAATAAAAAGGTTTTCTAGTCTAGTCACGTTTCGTTCTTGGCATAATTTGAATATTCTATTTTCAAAAACAGGAAGTTCGTCACATTTTCCTGATGGCTTTATATTAGATAACACTTATGTATGACTGGTAAGTTTAGGAAGCTTCGAGATGTCTTGTCGGCCGAAATTTCTCAGACTTGAAAACCAAAGTATTGGAACCTGTGTTGCACTATACTTTGCAATCGATCTTTACGGGCGGAACATACTGAACAACATGGATATGGATTTAGTTAGTATTTTATTAATAAAGATGAATCGTCAGTGCAAAGTGAAGTGGGCCCTCGCAGACGGCGTGTCGGCGCAGATAAGGTGGCCGCATAACTCATAGGCGCCATATTTGGGCTCCGGATCGCGCGCGATTTATGTTTCACACGTTCGCCGTAAGACGTGCTCGGTGAACCAACGCGCGTGCTGAGCATACATTTTTCCCTAAGTAAATTAAAACAACAAATATCCTAAGTTACCTAGCTATGGCGCATTCTTCTTCTTGTTTTTGTTCTTGGTAGAATGGGCGTGGTTGTGAGACAGCTATCTTTTCATCATCATCATCATCATCAACTCATCACCAGCTCACTACTGAGGACAGCTCTCCTCTCAAAATATAACGGGTTTGGCCGTATACTACAAATTAGTCGTACTTAGTATTTAATTAATAAAGATTAATGTTATACAGTAAAGTGTAAAGTGAATTGGGTCTTCGCAGATAAAGTGGCCCTATAACTCATAGGCGCCATATTTGGGCTCCGGATCGCGCGCGATTTATGTTTCACACGTTCGCCGTAAGACGTGCTCGGCGAACCAACGCGCGTGCTGAGCATACATTTTTCCCTAAGTAAATTAAAACAACAAACACCCTAAGTCACCTATTGCTATTCCTTATTCGTTTGCTCTTGGTAGATTAGTCATGGTAAGTCAGGTACCACAGGTAGGGTAACCTCAGCACCCTAGTCAGTCAGGGGTATAGCAGAATCCAGCAGCTCGATCATGGTAAAATGGCAGCTACATTTTTTTTTAATCAGATACAAGTTAGCCCTTGACTGCAATCCCACCTGGCGGCAAGTGATGATGCAGTCCGGCTTACCTGGAAGAGGTGTTGCAGTTTTCACTAAACCCATATCACTTTGGTTTCTACAAGGCATCATACCGGAACACTAAATCGCTTGGCGGCACGGCTTTGCCGGTAGGATGGTAACTAGCCACGGCCGAAGCCTCCCAGACCGGACCAGTGATTTAGAAATTATAAAATTCCAAACCCTGCCGGGAATCAAATCCGGGGCCTCCTACTATTAAGCTTTAAAAATCAATAAATTCAATATTATTCTGCGGGGAACAGGCACACAACATAATATTATTATATTCTTTATTTTACAACATTCCAAACCAGTGGTAGATTATTTTGACGATTCAAAAGCACGTAAAAGTTTAATTGAATAAAAATAATTTGAATTTGAATTTGAACACGAAAACATTTAAAGAATAGATTTACGAAAAAGAAGAAATTAAAAGGAGCCTCCTTCCAATAAGGCGACCTTATCCAGAGCGATCTCTTTCAGACAACCTTCTGAGACAGGCAGAATTCTGAGTTTAGTAAAATAATAATGTTCAATTTTGTTTACTAGATTTATTTAATTACTAGATTATACCCGCGACATTGTCGTCGTGGACTACACAAATTTCAAACCCTATTTTACCCCCTTCGGGGAAGAATTTTGGAAAATCCTTTCTGGACGGATATCGACGTCTTAATTATAGCTATCTGCATACCAAATTTCAGCCAGATTCGTCCAGTAGTTTGAGCTGTGCATTGATAGATCAAGATGATTTAGATTTATTTTAGGTAATTTATAAATCATATACTTAAATAAAATTATTTCGCATGTTTTTCACGTTCCATACAACTGTAGAATAAAACTGAACTAGGTCAAACAACTTTCACAAACAAACATTATATTTCTAACTTATAAGACTAGAAAATCCGAAATGTCTATAAATACATTTCAAACACAAAAACTAATAAGCTAACTTTGGTATGGTTAGATAGTATTTTTGATATTATTATCATAAACGGGGTATATTTTAAAAATCCCCTAGAGAGTCTTTTTCCGGGATAAAAGTAGTCTTCAAGATGCAAGCTATCTCTCTGTTCCTGGTGACTGCTTGAAATCAGCAGATTGATACACTTTCGCATTTATAATGTTCTTTTAATCGTGTTATCTTACCTTATCTAACAACTATTATCTTATCAGTTATCTCCCACGCCCATCCGTTGCTCCGTTGCGGCGTGATTGAGGGACAAACCGACACATAAACAAACACAATTTCGCATTTATACAGTGACTAGTTGTTGCCCGCGACTTTGTCTGCGTAGAATTGCTGACCCCCCGAATGGAAATAGTAAATAATGAGCCAGAATTCACAAAGCATCTACAAAGGAAAAATATTTTTTTTTACTATCCAACTCCCTTAATGTTTGTCAATTAAGTTAAATGATTAAAGACGTCTCAAGTACCCCTTCGTAACCCTTTCTCCTTCACTGACCTAATTAGTGGGTAAATTGAGTTCGAGCCTGTTAAGTCTTAGATTATTACATTATACTTTCAGTCTTAACGGGAAAGTGCCTATTACTTGCCGGGGATGGAAAAAATACAATAATATACATTAATGGTTGTTAGTGCTATCTCATTACGTCTTTTCTGAGTATGTAAAAACCACATGAAACTTCCTACAAGACTCTAAATCAGAATGTATTTATAATAATGTGTATTTTATAAATTAAGACTAAAATATAACTTTTGAGTTGGATTTATTTTATTACAGACTTAATGAAAAGTGAACATATTATACCAAACTTTGTATTAAAAAGCAGTAAATAAAAAGTGAGACTGATTATAGATTAAAAAATAAGAAGGACTCTTCCGTAAGAATTTTTCTTCTTCTTCTCAATAGTTTACTCTTGACAAATTGGTCGTGTCTCTGAATTTGCAAGAATTAGAATGTGTCTTATAATATATTTACCTCCCGCATAAGAAGCCGTTCTCTTAGCCATCTTTTATCAACGCTTTATCCATTTAAGTATCATAATCCGACCTCATTTAAAGTTAAACGTACTCTGTGACCATTAACAATAGACTTTCCCTATTCTTTACACCATGACAAATGTTCAAAACTTTGTATTTGTTTTGTAAAGTGTGGGTTTGCGTGCGTAATAAGTGGCTATAATCACGAGACAAAACATACTGCGGGGACCCATAACACGAGCGTCCATCAAATTGTAGAGCAGAGCCTCCCGATGCTAATCAGAGAACTAGGCTTAAGCGCAAGGGAGAAGTTCATAGAGAGAAATGAGATTATTTACAAGGAAAAAAAGATTCCGACGAATTGAGAACCTCCTCCTTTTTTGAAGTCAGTTAAAAAGAAGATTATCGATAAGAAATCTATCGATAGGGTGTGATTTTAACATCATCATAATAAAATTATGATCAAGCTATTGCCGGCCCACTACTGAGCACGGGTCTCCTTTCAGGATGTGACGCTTTAGGCCATAATCCACTGATGACTTTTGTACTATGCCATAATTTGCCACGCTGCCCCATTGCGGATGGGTTGACTTCACGTTCAAGTTTCATCACGGTGTTCTTCATCGTCAAAGCCGTGATAGCCTAGTGGTTAAAACGTCAGCCTCTTATTCGGGGGGTCGAGGGTTCGACCTCGCATCTCTAATTTTTCAGAGTTATTTGTGTTTTAAGCCAAACTTCATCGAGAACTCGTTGATTTTCAAACTTAAAACTAGCTTACTGTAATAATCCAAGATATTAGGCTCAAACGCTGTGGTCTTATTAGTGGGAGATCCAGGGTTCGATTCCCGGCAGGGTTTGGAATTTAATAATTTCTAAATCACTGGTCTTGCCTGGTGGGAGGCTTCGGCTGTGGCTAGTTACCACCCTACTGGCAAAGCCGTGCTGCCAAGCGATTTAACGTTCCGATATGACGCCCTTTAGAAACCAAAGGGGTATGGATTTAATACAAACTGCCATACCCTTTCCAGGTTAGCCCGGTTCTATCTTAGACTGCAACATCACTTACTGTTGGGATATTTTGAATTTATAGGAAAATATCAGTAAAAAGAAAAGCTTGGACGTCCTGTTTGAGATATATATTTGAAGTGAGTTAAAAAGTCATCGAACGTAAAACAAAGGATTTTAGAAAAAGAATAAGAATATATTTAAATATAAACAATTTAGTTTACAGCCAGTTCCAACACTTACCACCAGGTGAGATTGCAGAAAAATAATAGATAGGTACGCATTAACTATATCAACCCATCACTGGCTCACTACTGAGCACGGTTCTCCCTTCGGAATGAGAAAGGTTTGTCCTCTTAGTATGTATAGTTTAATTTCCAAACGTTCCATTGAAGGGGTAAAGTTAGACGCTTACAACTTAAGCCACGGTCAATCTAGATTAGGGTTCAGTGGTCAAGCGGGATAACAGCGGGGACGGCTCACGACGGGTTCCCGAGGGCATTATTGTTCGCCAAATTTAATGGAAGGAATTTTGTGCAGACCCACATAACGCTACGATTCAAAGGTATTGTATGGCACGAATAATATTTGCAGGGGTCTTCCCTTTTATTCGATTTCTGGCACATTTTCAAAGACCTACCTGAGATTTGTACCTACTTATTTTGCACTAGACCATCTAGTCTGCGACCTGCGACTTCGTCCGGGTGGATTTACGGTTTTGAAAATCCCGTGGGAACTCTTTGATTTTCCGGGATAAAAAGTAGCCTATGTCCTTCTCTGGGATGCAAGCTAACTCTGTACTAAATCGTAAAAATCGTTTAAACTGTTGGGCCGTGAAAAGGTAACAGACAGAGAGACTTTCGCATTTGTAATATTAGTATGGATTGTCTAAATGCACATACCTGCCTACGAACTTCGAAAAGTTAGAGGTGCGTGGCCGGGATCGAATCACGGACTCTCCGAATAGGAGACCATCATCTTAACCAGATGGTTAGGCTATGATAATATTAGTAAGGATAACAAATAAAAGTTAATAGAAAATCAGAAGTATAGGCATAAACCAATAATGTGACGTCACGAGTCCCAGCCGGCATTCGGAGTTTGGGAAAAGAAATTTAATTTCGCCCAAGGTGTCAAACGTCAAGAATTTAATTCGGCTGACTTGCTCACTTTGTTTTCCTTTCCTTGTTATCTTTTATTTCGTATTTGTATTTGCTGTTTTAGGTATTTGGACAGTATTAACAATTATGGCGTGATTTTGTTTATCTTTCTTTATCTATAGTACTTTTATTTTTTCCTTTTTATTGTATTGGACCTAGGTAGAAAAGATTAGATCATTTTCTTTTTCAATTTAGTTCTTTTATCATTTGGAAAGAAAGAAAAACGATTATTCCCTAAATTGTGCCACACATCAGATCTTATAAAGTAAGAGTTGGTTACCCCGGCCGCTTTTCCTACTTGAGCGTTAAAGCCAATATGCCTCCAGCAGAAGAAGCGCCGGAATAAGTTGTCATCATCCCTATTGTTTTACTACGGAACCCTAAAAACCCGCGTTAGAGGGAACGATTGCGTATTTGCGTTAGAGCCATAAAAGGGCAACGCGAAGTCGCGTGGTTTCAATTCATACCCGAGCGTGCGTGGCGCGCCCATGAATAATGCAGGGCGGCGCGCCAAGAGGGTTTTAATACGTACCAATGTACACGGAGTTTGCTTATTAAATCTACTGATTTTTGCGTGACATAATTCATCCATACAATCTATATCCATAAATGCAAAAGTCTGTTTGTCTGTCTGTCTGCTCGCTTTTCATGGCTCAATAGATAGTTTTACCGATCTTGATGGATATCAGAGCTAGGTTACACCCCGGAGAAGAACACAGGCTACTTTTTATCCAGTTAATAATGTTCAGAATCTTGTAGAATTAATATGAATAAATAAATAAATTTAAAAAAAAAAAAACCGAGGAAGTCAAAAGTTCCCACGGGATTCTTGAAAGTCTATGCGTATATAACAGTTTATATGAAATTTGGTATAGAGGGATATTTTATTGTGATACTCACATTAATATTTAGTAAACTTTTTTTTCACTTTGGACATAAAATAGCGAAAATGTAGAAAAATTAAATATGATAATGTATGATAAGCCACATTTTGGTTATTTTATGGCAGCTTCGTATAAAAAATGGGGTGAAAACATAACAGATTCACTTTTAAAAATTGTAATCTATTTAACGCGTCCGCGAGGCACTGTGACCGGACAGTGTGTTAAAAAATTCAATTACAAACCACATTTGTGTTTTTCATCAAATTAAAAACTCTGCTCGTCCACTACCGGGCTAACTTTTTTTCAGAGTGGCCACAAGTTACAAGCGGACAGCGTTTATAATTATGTGATTCGACGAAAAAATAGTTGAAATTAATGTACTCAGATCATCGATGTATATGGATTAGCCTTTCCCATACAATTCCGTCCGCAAAAATACGCTTGAATCTTACGTCATCGTCATTGACAAAGTCAAGAGACTTTTGCAAATTCTCTTGACTTTTTGAGCGCGTTTTTTATCTTCGAAGGGCCCATCCATATACATCGATGACTCAGATGTATATTAATCACTTAACATAAGGCCCGTTTGCTCGTTTTGCTCGTTATTTTTTATTTAAAAAAAGCTAAGGTAGCCTGCCAATCTGCAATTGGCTAGCGTGATAGATTATGACCTAAAACCCTCTCGTGACCCATGAAGAGGTCTTGATCCAATGGTGATGATCCAATCACATATTAGATTGATTGCGAATTTAAGTCGTAAGTGGATACCCAGCTTGTCCTGGCTTATGTGTCAAATATTATCATGTCAAAAGTACGATTTTATTCCTTATTTTGAAGGTGAACCGTACCTACATTTGATATGAAAATAATAGGGATGATGACTACTAGTCAAATCGCAGTGACTTTTTAACAAACGTCAAAACGCTCGCTTAGTAAGAGAGCTTGTATGAAATTCACAGATATGCCGTAATAGACATTGCACATAATTCAACGTACTTTTTTAGTTAAATCGATAATTTAAAATAGTTAGCAAACTTTTACGAATTTTTTAAGTCCCTTTATTTAATGACTCCTAATAAATCATTTTTTTTAGACATAGGCATCATCCCAATTGACTCATAGAGATAAAATGGCGCGTCAGAAGTCATTTTGTACGGACTAACATCTTATGTCTTAGTCCATGCAATGAAATGAGGCGCGACTCGGCTCTTGAGTTCGAAACAAATAGTTAATTACCCCGAGAGCTCGTTAGGCCGGATTGTAGAACTCTTACTCTTTCAGCTTAGCAGTTAAGAGTTCTGCGAGACTTAACCGAGAAATGTTGCTTAATCATTTTTATTCATTTTAACGATTTTCAAGTTAAACCACTTCTGTAAGTTACTGCGCCGGAAGTCAATTTAAGTGATGACTATTTAGTTTGTAGTTTTTTGGAACGAGGTTTTCTACTTAGTACATACTTTGGTTTTTGGTTTTTTATGCATACTTTATATCTAATTTACTGGTTCTTATACGGTTTACACATCTACTACTATCAAGAGTAACAATGCTAGGTAATAAAATATCATTATTTATCTAAAAACTCGAGATTAAATATCACTGTTTTTTCCTCTTCATATTAATTGCAGTTACTATTATAATAAGAAAGGTGTATTTCGGAAACAGACATGCTTAGGCTATTTTTTATCCCTGAAAATTAGGAGAGTTCCCACGGGATTTTTATCAAATCTAAGTCCACGTGGAAGTCACTGGCATCATCTAAAAATCAGCTCAAACTTTCTAAACTTCTAACAGAACTTAAAAAATATCATATTTTCTAAATAATTGAAAATATTTCTTTATTGGAAATACTTGCGCGGCTAAATTATTATCTCTAGTATTCTTTGTGCTATCCTACAATTATAACATTCTAGTATGATACTAAAGGGGAAATTGCTCACAATCTAGAAAAGCAAATAGTAACAAAAAGGCTTATACCAAATGTGGGAGCTGAAATAAATTCCGGGGTATTTTTCAGCGGACGCCACGCTACTACGTAATTTGTTTACTGGCTGGGGTTCCTTTGTAATGTTTATTGATGATTTTATGTTTACATAATATGCGTTTGCACATAACAACGATGCGGGGATTTATATTGTTTTATTTTACTACCGCATAAACTTTATACCGGAGACATGAAGAAATTTACAACAATCGGTCAAACACTTCAAAGTAGAGCACAATCGCATTCATTAGCATTCCTTGTTGCTCATCATCATAACAATGAACCGGCTCACTACTGGGCACCGGGCTCTTCTCAGAATGAGAAGGGCCTGGCAAAGGAGTTCGAAATATTTCCGGGGTATATTTTCAGCGGACGCATCGCGACTACGTAATTTGTTTGAAACTTAAATAATTATTTTGATTTGAAAGACAAATAGCTAAATAATCACATTAATTCTGCCTTATCTTTAGATTTACATGGATATTTCTGTTAATTTACATGAGCCCCAAACTCTAGATAGGTATCTCGTTTAAAAGTAACCATCAAAGGTATCACCGATTTATTATTCCATCAAACATTTATAACGTGATAATTTATCAAAGACATTCCAAGAAAGTACGTTTTGTCAAAGATTCGACGAAGACGAAGAAATTGTTTATTTATTGGGTACTTACTACTTAATCTATTAACGTTCATATTCATCATTGGCCAAACGGCATTCGGAGAAAATTTCAACTCTCTACCTATTACGGTTCACGAGATACCCCGCTGATAGACAGACAGACGGACGGAGGCTTAGTAATATAGGGTCCCGTTGGCACTCTTCGGGTATGAAACCTTAAAACGATCAAAAAATGACACAACACAACAAAAAAAACATTTTGAAAATAAAAACAGCACTTCACTCTAACCACTTTTTAAATTTCCGAGCACACTTTGAGACATTTCACTTTCTTATTCGAGTTCCACTTAAAGGAAGAGTCACCGTATCTTGCAGAGTGCGTTTAGAACCCCTTCACACAAGCGGTTCTCCAACGAACCGTTCTACGAAAGTATGACACCGTGATTACGCGACTGTGTATCACTCTGATCGCAGAGTTAAACAAGTCGCTCTTTGAATAGAGTACCAGCCAGGTAACCTTCTAGTGTGCATGACTGTTGCGGGTAACACGGATTTTTTTCACGAAAAAAAGTTAGAGGTGCGTGCCTGGGGTCGACCCCCGACCTCTCACACAAGGCTGACGTCTTAACCACAAGACTACCACCGCTTACACCTTACGCTTACACCGATTTCACATATAAAAATATCGTCCATCTCTACTGTAGAAACGTTAATGTGAAGGCTCTCTTAAGGAGAAGTCGCCGTATTTTACAGAGCGCGTCTAATTTAGCACCGTTGCCCACTTGACTCGCGGGAAATTCGTCACTTCCGGCGCCCTTTCACGAACAACGAAAGAGGTACTAATTTCCGGTTCAGAGAAAGCCTACGGGTTTTTTGTAACTGCTAATGGTTTTTGGGATTCATTGAAAGGATAAAAGCTGATTCCTTTTGCTGCCAATTGACGATTTGCTGGATAGTTTAGTGAAGAAAAAGTGAAGGGAATATTCGTTTTGTACTAACCTTTGCCTGCGACTTCGTTCAGGTGGACTTTTTTTTTTTTAAATTCCGTGGGCTTCCTCTACCTGATTAAATGAAAAATAAGGAGATCTTAGAGTAACCGATTAAGCTCACTGGGTGTATTGTAATGGGAAGAATACAATTTCACCGTTTTCCATTGAACTATATTACTAGCATAGTAGTAAGTAATACCTCAATGCTGTTTTCGGATTTTTTCCTCTAAGACATTGCTATCTGGCAAATTTCATGATTTCATGATTCATTCAACAGGAAGTACTCTACAGGTTTTAATTCCCGGGTCTTGACAGACACGGTAGATAGACAGACCGACAGATAGACAACGAAGTGATTCTATGAGGTTCCTTTTTAGGGTTCCGTAGCCAAATGGCAAAAAACGGAACCCTTATGGATTCATCATGTCTGTCTGTCTTTCTGTCGGTCCGTATGTCAGAGCCACTTTTTTGCTTTTGATGTACAGATAAAAGAAGATTAGTGACCCAGCTACTTGATACGTAGCGGTTTTCTACAATATGGTCCCTAAAAATACCTACAGGGTACAGTTAGTCGAGTTTACGAGGGTCATGAACATAAAATGGTCATACATATTACATGTATTACTTTCACAACGGAATGAGTAAGACAATTAGGTTGAATGAATTTGTAAGTAGCAGTTTTGAGCCCAGCCGCTTCCACACTAATCTTTCATGATGAGGAAAGTTGAACGGACTTTTTAATATTAATCAGGGGAAGCGCGGCTTTTTGGTTTAATTAGCGGTCAAGTGCGAGTTGGAATATAATGGCTAATGATAATATGTGCCTTTTAAGCAATTAAATATCAGCTGCTTTAACGGTGAAGGAAAACATCGTGAGGGAACCCTCATTACTGAAAGTTCTCCATAATTTTCTCAAAGGTTTGTGTCATTCTCCTAGGCAAGCGTGCTCCACTATCATAGGCTGCATCATCACTTGCCAGTCTAATCGCTGCCGTGCTCAGTAGTGGGACGGCGTGAGTCGACTGTATATTATTAGATTAAGAAATTAATCAGCAGTTCTACCTAAGGATAATATAAAGTTTAAGCTTAAGTAATATTACTCATTAACCCACAGGCTAGATATGGTTAAAGCTAGCATTGTATATGGTGTTTTATGATATAAAAAAAACGATGAAATGATGCAAAAAACGATGCAGTACTCAAATACGATATAATTATACAAATATAAGAAATCTTTTTTAACCCCCGACCCAAAAAGGGGGGTGTTATAAGTTTGACGTGTGTATCTGTGTATCTGTCTGTGGCATCGTAGCGCCTAAACGAATGAAATGATTTTAATTTAGTTTTTTTTGTTTGAAAGGTGGCTTGATCGAGAGTGTTCTTAGCTATAATCCAAGAAAATCGGTTCAGCCGTTTGAACGTTATCAGCTTTTTTCTAGTTAGTGTAACCTTCGCTTGTCGGGGTGTTATAAATTTTTAATTTACACTTGTTACGTAATAAAACTCCCGAATCCATACAATACGGTCAGTGATAATAAATATTATCACATCTAAATTGGCCCTGTTCTTTGAGATCCTGAATAATACGTCATCCCGGAATTTCGCCGAGATTTATGACCGCAATTACATCTTGTAACTGGGAAGGGCTAAGTTTTGGTAGGACGAGTCCGATCGACGTTATACTACGTGGTTATACGTTGAAGGGAACACCACTTTATGCAAAAATAGGGTCTTGGACTGTAGTAATAAAATGATTTGATGTTTTGTATAGCGGTAGTTTATGGGGCTAGATTTCATTATTAAAGAGAATAATTAAATAATAAAAATCATGATTTTAACCATCATTTCAAAAAATCATTTATTTTTAACATAGTTAGTTATTATTAACTTCACGTTGAACGGAAGATGATCAAAAACGTCACAAGGCAATAAACGACAAATATATTTTTCAATATTTTAGCATAAAAATGTTTTCTCTCTGTTAACTCCCCCAAAATTATTATCCCTATTCCTGTAATCTCTATAATCACTATCCCTATATTATGACGGACATAGGCTACTTTTTGTCCTGGAAAATCACAGAGATCCCGCGGTATTTTTTAAAACCTAAATCCACACAGACAGAGTCGCGGGAATGATCTAGTTATATTATCAAATCAAAGTAAACACAATCGTTATTAACTGCAAAAGTTTATCTCTCTTTCAAATATGTAAGACATTAAGTACTATGTTAACATCACGTGGAAACTATTCATTTGCATTGCGACGTATAAAAAATTAATAGGTATACGAGTAACATGATGATGCTACTACTGGTCCAAATCAGCACCAAATCAATTTAGTAGAACAAGAGATACGGCCAATAACAAAAAGCAAGCTACCTACGTACTTTAAGGTTTAATAATAGAACATCGATTTTTCGCTTCCCAACCGTCTCAACTTTCATTATAATATCCGTCCAACATTTACGTTAAGTTTAAGCCCGTCATTCCATCAACCTAAATCCCTATTTTACTTTGCAAGGGTAGAACTAGTTTAGAGGGTCCCAAGGTGTCTTTAAGTGTCCAAAGGGTCCCCGAGGGACGCGCGATTGACCTAATTAGGCAAGTGATGTAGAAAATTACATCCATGGGTCAAAGTAATTGCACGTTTTTGATCGACGCCCCGGGGTTACGGTACTACTTGGATGAGTTTTTAGCCCTTTGATGATTCTATGGTAGCCTTTTTTCCGTGAAGAAAATCCATCATGGATACCATCGGCCACGGGGAAGCACAGTGGTTATATCGGGCTCCTACCGACTAAAAACTTCACAAAGTTCCATCCCGCCGTTGAAGACACAAGGGACCAACAACACCTCGTTACTCCGCCAGCGGATGTCCGTTGAAGCAGACCCACCACTGGGACACTACGGGTGAGATTTATAGAGCGCACTTGCACATAAGCTTCAGTTAGAACGAGACAAATTTATGTTAGTGATATACCGCTGTCTCGTTTTAACAGTGTCTTTAGTCTGAGCAAAGTCGAAGTCAAAGTCAAGTATAGATCTCAGCCTATGTGCTTTCAAACACAATAATTACAAGCATGTCAGAACCACGACTGGTCAACCAACTCGAGGACCGTACTATGACCGACGGATCGCCTCATGTCCATCTACCACAGGTCGTCTTAGAGGCCAGGGTTCGCCAGGAGGGCGATTCCCTCTCCACATTCCCCATCCTCAATGTATCCGACGAGCAATGCTCATCTACCCCATAGGCTACTGTGTTCTCTGCTTATTTATGTTCAGAGGGCCGCGTGGACGAACAGACCTCTCCTGCTAGTTCAATTAGCCATGGCTACCAATATCCCATGAAGAGAAATTGTTAACCATGTAACCATGATAATATTATGTAAGGCCCTGTCGGGATCAGTTTCTCTACCATTTCTAATATACCTTTAACTCAAGAGTCATTTCTATCATTACTTGCCAGCAAATCTGATTGCAGCCAAACGCAAGTTTATAAATTAAAAGAAAATCAAGTTGATCTAATCACGTACAGAATCTAACTTTCTAGTTTCTACAATCGAGCGCAGACATTACATTACTACAAATAGGTATAGATAACCCATAAAATACACTATTAATGTGCATAATCACTTCCGAAGTACTTCCCCCAGTAACCATTGACGTTTACTACCAAACACCAATATCGAATATCTCACACCCCCAAAAATACTCATAACATTTGCCAAACCAAACGCGTCCCGTGCTCCCTAGTAATAAAAAAAATAACTGCTCAAGAGTGAGCTGGGACAGGTCACACAGGGTTCCGTAGTCATTGCAATTTAATAAAATTATTGCCATAGGTTACCATACTTATAAATTAGTTTTCCTCAGCTGATTTAAACGATAAACATAGCGCAGAAACTTTCTCAGAGAAACTTGTACATATTAATAATATAAGTACATACAAAAGTACATACTTTAAACAACGTGTTAAACTTATTTTGTTAAATCGAGGTTATCATATTTTAATGTCATTGATGATTTTTTGAATGAAATGACAACGTTTCATGGGAGCAAAGGGGAGCAATTGTTTTGACGTTCAACTTGTACCAGATACACATTTATTCCATAAATAATATTACATTACTTTGTATATCTAGCGCATGACGCTTAAAATGTGAAAGAGTCCTAAGGTTTGTTGAGCGGAACCCTAAAATACATATATAAAACATAACCGTGGAAGGTCTCAGAGATATCTGATTATAGGATTGGGTCCCCATCACATTATGATAATGGACACTTGCGAGACGACTCCAAATAGAAATAGATTGATTCGCATTTTCCTCCGCCGCCGCCGGCTGATTGATTTTTAGGTTATTGTCGTTGATATGGCACACAGATAATTAGATTAGCGCTCAGCTTCTCGGCTTAAATGTCGCTATTTTGATTATAATAATACTTTGTATTAAATTCTAAATTGATTGGTAACTAAATTCTTTTTTGCTGATTGGTAACTAAATTCTTTTTTTCCTCTCTCTTCCCTGTTTGCTATTCTGGTCGTTTTTCTCGTGACTTCATCCACGTGACTTTAGGTTTTTTAAGCAGGTTTCGGTTCCGATATAACTACTTCCGCAACATCCGTGGTTGAAGACAGCTTTTAGACCAAAGTATTTACTAAAATTCGACTAAATAATAAAATCAACCAAACAGTAATCACGTTTTTCTATAATACCAAAAATAACATTAAATTTGGAGGGAGCTGATTATATTTTTTTTGATAAACAGTTCATTGAAATAGGTACCTATTCTTTACCTAGACCTTTATTAACAAAGGATATTATGTTAACATTATCCGAATAGCTACCTATAGCTTTAAATAAAATTCTGTACCATATTTTTTTTACCTTTCATGATGAACCGGCCCACTACTGAGCATGACCTCGCTCAGAATGGGTCGGGTTTAGGCTGTAATCCGCCACGCTGGCCAAGTGTGGATTGGCAGACTTCACACACCTTTGAGAAAGTTATGAAGAACTTTCAGACATACAGTTTTCCTTGCAATGTTTAGTTAGAAAAGCTAGAGGTACGAGCCGGAGATCAAACTCTGGACCTCCTCTTAAAGAAGGCTGACTTCTTAACCACAAGGCTATGCAGTGCATTTTTTTTTGAACAACAATCAAAGCTAAAAAAATCTTCTGTAGAATATTTTCAATGCATCAATAGGTGTATAGTCTGAGTCTAAGCTTTAATGACATTTGGTATAAGAAAATATTTTTCACTGTGAAAAAAATCATTCTTTTCAAGTCGCCAAGATTTCGGCAAATATTTGTAGTGTATAAGTGTATTGTCACTTGTTTAGCGCTGTTGGAAAATAACAAGTGTAAATTAAAAATTTATAACACCCCCGACAAGTGAAGGTTACAGTAACTAGAAAAGAGCTGATAACTTTCAAACGGCTGAAAAGCGGCTGGATTATAGCTAAGAACACTCTCGATCAAGCCATCTTTCAAACAAAAAAACTAAATTAAAATTGGTTCATGAGTTTAGGAGCTACAATATCACAGACAGATACACAGATACATAGATACGCAGATACACAGATACACACGTCAAACTTATAACACCCCTCTTTTTGGGTCGGGGGTTAGTAAACGATGTATATCCAAAAGATTTTCATAATATTTTCAAGGGTGTGTGACGTCAGTTAATCCGCAT
The DNA here is from genome assembly GCF_905333055.1 of Maniola jurtina. Lineage (NCBI taxonomy): Eukaryota > Metazoa > Arthropoda > Insecta > Lepidoptera > Nymphalidae > Maniola > Maniola jurtina. The sequence continues at coordinate 468,163 of NC_060046.1, forward strand.
TTGTCCAGCGTGGTGGAGTATGGCTTATTGTAAACAATCTCGATGCCTGACTCACAAACGTATTAGACCAACTCAAACATTGACATTAATTTGATTTTTTTTTAACAAAGCTAACTATAAAAATCTTCACTTTACTCTGGTTCCGTAGAACATTTCCAATGCATCAATACAGTCTGCTCAGTGTGGTGGCAGTGGTCGTTATATCGACGGAGCACTAATCGCGCGCCGCAGCTGCCTCATCTCGCGTTATTTCTCCAGGTATTGTCGGAGATTACTATGCGGCAAGCTTTAATGAAATTCGGTATGAGAAAATATTTTTCACTGTAAAAGAAATCATGCTTCTGTAAAACCAGAAACCAACCACCAGGAACCAGGAACCAGGTTTATATCAACAAATAGTTGTGATAAATACAAGTTTTTCAGAAAACTTGTAAATAAAATTACTTACTAAACTTGTAGTATTGTTTGTTTCATTATTTAAAAGTATTTTGTGAGTTTTGTATAGGACTATTATTGACGTAAACAAAAAAATGGTATCTTTATGCATTCCTTCTAGGCACTTGTAGATTACATGTTTAAAACCCATGATGTAAACGCAGTGCAAAGTTTAAAAATTAATTAATTATTTATTATTCATAATTCAAAATAATATGATTTTATTTGTAAGATCAAGAAAATATTTTTACCTATGATACCAAAGAAAAGAAAATTCTTTTGAAATAAACGATAATTAATTAATTCTCGAGTTCTCAAAAGAAACAATTCAAAGCTTAGGTGTTAATTTATTCCAAAGATCTGAGAAACCTCATCGCTACCGCGAAATCGTTTTGCTTGGAATTATATTATATTAAATTGTTCCAAGTATATTATTCGATTATTACAATTTTAAATATCCGTTAATTTCTTCGACTAGCAATTCTGAGTTAATTGCAAAATGTTAACAAAGGGAGAGCAATTTCGAATAAATCATAACTTATGATTAGAAATTGAGATTCGATTATAAATTTTAATGCTTCAAAGATATTAATTTATACCCGAGTTAGTAGAATACCTACTTGTTTGTTTTTTAGGGTTCCGCACCTCAAAAGGAAAAACGGAACCCTTATAGGATACCTGTCAAATTTCATGGTTCTAGGTCAACGGGAAGTACTCTATAGGTTTTCTTGACAGACAGACAACAGAGTAAGGGAATAAGGGTTGGGTTATAAGGGTTCCATTTTTCCTTTTGAGGTACGGAACCCTAAAAAGGACATCTCAGTCGACCGACTGTATGAAGGATGTCTGTAGGCTGTGCCTGAAGTGTGGGGGGTTGGGGTTCGAGGCGCAAATTCCGCCGAGCGCAGTTCAGCCGCAGCCTCACAACATTTGCATCTCATTGGGAATGCAACCGCTTACACTAAACTGATATAGGACGGATGTGGCATAATACATAGCACCTCATCACCATCGACATAATCACTCCACGCCAGCCCACTACTGAGCACGGGTCACTCTCAGAAGAGTTTAAGCCATACTTAGTTTTATATCAACACTGGCCAAGTGCGGATTCACAACTTTTTAAGTACCGTTTTTAAATTCCGTGGGAACTCTTTGATTTTCCGGGATAAAAAGTAGCCTGTCCTAACCCGGGATGTAGCTAACTCTGTACCTCAATAAACCGGTTCAGCTCTTGGGCCGTGAAAGGCTAGCAGACAGACAGACAGACAAACAAACTGACAGACATACTGCAGACAGACACACTTTCTCATTTATAATATTAGTATGGATTAGAAGTTTATAAAAATCGTAGGTATACGGTCGCTTAAAGCTACAAGGAACAGCTTGTAAAACTAAGGGATAAAGTTTGTTTTACACAATTGCGATTAGATCTTATACTTAAAAATAGTTTTATAGCCACCTCTTTTGCAGGCAACACACAGCAATGCCGCCTCCATAGCAACAATAGCTTGTTACGAGTACATTAGCGCGGAGATTTCGCGAGCAATTTCCGCCTTTGCGACGAGCGCAAATACGGAAAGCGTGTTATTTATCGCGTGAATTATAAATAGAGCTGTTATCGCGTTGCTTAAGCGCTCCTCTCTTGTTGCAATTGTACTGAGGACTTATAAAGTATGAAATAACGTTTACTGATCTCTCTCCGGCCGTGTCGGATCTCCGTCCCATCGGACAGTGAGAGAAGGGAATAGAGAGTGCAAATTTTTTCGCGCCCCTATTTGTGCACTATAATAATATCTCCAACTAACTAACAATCACACACTAACTATTGCCTTTACACAAGTTTAAAAATCTATTAAAACTATGCTCCTGAGAAAAGCTTAATATTATACAATCGAAGATTATGTAAATAATAAAAGAGCGTGGATTTGACCTGCAGCTCTCTCCAGCAATACGCGGGACTTCAATTACTTTTATACATGGCATAATATTATTGTATATCAAATCTTTGAAAAGAGCAACCGCCGAGTTTATTGCTGGTTCTTCTCGGTAGGAAAGGCATTCTGAACCAGCGGTAGATGCTTTTGATTCAAAAGTACTCGTAAAAGTCTAATTGAATAAAAATATTTTGAATTTGAAGTTCCTTTGAGATACCCGCCTGTCCACAGCTGGACATATTGAGTCTCTTTATAGGGGCGTTTCCACGCCACAGAATATTGCCTTACAATTTCAAAATTACGCTCTACTCGTAAAATATGTCTAGAAGATATATTTTCATTGTAAATTGCTCCTTTGAAAGCTGGAATGTAATTTATTTTTCAACAGAAAGTACAATATAAAGGCCGTACAGACGCCAAATCTGCGAACATTCTTGAACCTTAATTAAACCAAACAAAACCTTTATACTTATTGTATTTCTGTTTTATGATGGAAAACGACATCCAAAAATGAAAAGTTGTTTTTCGAAAAAAAAAAGTTTTGTATTCACAAATGATTAATGATTTTTTAATTGGCATGGCTTTTTTATTTTGGCTTAATGTATGGCACAGCCATTTGAAAAATCCATCCATACTAATATTACAAATGCGAAAGTGTGTCTGTCTGTCTGATTGTCTGCTAGCTTTTCACGGCCCAACAGTCTAACTGATTTTAGTAAAATTTGGTACAGAGGTGGCTTACATCCCGAGGAAGGCCATATCCTGGAAAATCAAAGAGTTCCCACGGAATTCTAAGAGGCCCAGCCGTTTAACCGATTTATATAGGTACAGAGGTAGCTTGCATGTACCACGGGCACTGACACATGGAATAATAACCGGCAAAGTTTTTAGCAACTAGCATAGCTACGAAACTCTACCTTATCAGTGTTCTGAAACTAACTTTGCTTTCAATACTAAGCTAAGAGCTTTCTAAATTATTTTATTTCTGAGAACTTTATTCCTACTTATTATAAGCGTCACTCAGGAAAAGCAGGTATTTAAATATTTTTAAAGAATTATTGGAGTGTGCTCCGAAAACCTACGCGAGCGACACAGGTTTAGTATAGAGGTTATGTATGACCGCGAGTTTTAATGTAAAAAAAAACTAATGGCAAAATAAATACATAAAAAAACTGTTAAATCTAGTACGGTATCCAGCTGTTAAGTTCACAATCCCTATGTTAGGTCATTACAATTGCAAATAAACCTAACACAAGTATGTGTCGCATGTTGATGCCCTGTTTATTGATGTAGCATGCATTATAGCTGCGACCGTTTTACAACACTGTTAATACCTATTACTAGAGTTCTGTTATGGCTGAATTTATTACACTTTGCTCGCTCATTGCATTTTATTGCAATGGAAATGTTGTTGTACCTATTTACATTCTGTATTCGGATCTATTACTAAACAAGTATTGCTCACAATATAGAGGCTCGATACAGAGAGGTGTTGAGCTATTATGTCCCCCACTGTGCACGAGTCTGGATTAGCAGACTTTACACACCTTTACCGAGTTTCCTGCTGCTTCTTCTCGGTAGAAAAGGTATTCCGAACCAGTGGTAGATGCATTTACGATTCAAAAGTACTTGTAAAAGCCTAATTAAATAAAACTTATTTTAATTTTATTAAATTTTAAAAACATACATATGCAGTAGTACATATGTAGTATGTAGGACAACTCTCAGGTATGCAGGTTTCCTCACGATATTTTCCTTCAATTTTAAAGCAAATTATGTTAAACTTATACATAGCTTATAATATTATAGGAAGCTTTTGGTTCCTTGTATGCAAACTGTATTAATTAATTGTTTAAATGTAATGTGCTAAGTATACAAAATAATACCAGTAGGTATACCAACATCGTATTGTTGAAACCACGGCACAATTCCCAGCCGCTCGAATCAATAGACAGTATTTCATAAGATTTTCGTTCGCCACAAGCTGGTATAACGGCGGAGTATCTTGGAAGCTATTTGAAATATTTAATACCGCCGCGGGAGGTATCGGGAGCGAAATGTATTCCCTGAAATATCGCACTTGCCATTTGCGGGGAAAGTGGCGTTTACTTACTTGGGATTTGTTAAAAGGAGGTTGATTTTTCTAGTCCTTTAACGGCAGTGATGACATAGTAAAATGATTCTCAGAAATTACTGTCTATAGTCGCTTACTAAGGCTCTCATAAGAAAGCTTAGCTCAAGTAGCTGCAACTTATGTGATTTCATATTTTCGGTGTTTAGATCGTGAACTGGATAGTTAGATGTTGTAATAGCAATCACGCTCTAATTAAATTATTTATTTTTCAACTAGTTTTTTTTAGATTAAAACTCTCGGATAACCTTTACGTGTTGAATCTGTGTTCTTCGCGTAGCTTTTGGAAGGAAATTCCAATAATTTGTTAAAATTATTTAAATTATACCTTCTTTTCTGAGTGACGCTTTTAGTATCTAATGGAGTCTGCCAACCCTACGTTTTCGGTGTGAGGTCGCCATTTCAATCGACTATCGAAACATGTATCCCGCCAATTGCCACTTCAGCTTCACAACCCGTTGTGCCCGCGTCGGTTACGTTGGTTCTTCTACGGATCTCCTCATTTCTACGGATCTGATTTGACACTGAACTGAAACAATACACACACGTACGCTGGAAAAGGCATGCCACACAAAATTTATAATATTTTTAAAACTTTGATTTCACGTCACCCCTAGTGCTCAAATTTTAGGTTAAGCAAGTTCCCTCACTCTAGTTTTCTCTGGCAGAGGTCAGTGTGATGTACAGAGTTACAGAGTACAATAACCCCTTTTACTCATCTACTCAAATAACAAATGACGCCAAAACAAAGCAGAACACACACATTATGTGACATAATGTGTGTAACTTTATTATCACCCTCTTAGCGGCATAAAGGCGTGTAATGTAAGGCCACAGCTGAAAGCTTGGGGCATTTGTTCTAACGTGCCATGGGACATACCTACCTACCTGTCACAAGCCTTTCATAAATACAAAAGGTACACTAAAGCCTGAAACAAATTATTGGACGCGGCTGACGGACGCGGCTGACAGCCGCGACTTATAGGTATCATTTGGAAAATACGTAGTAGGTACCACTAACAGGGCCTATTTCACAGCCGCCAGATTTTGTCACTTTGACAGATCCCTAATACAGAAACTGGCATAAGGTCTTTATTCGTTAGTTAAAGGGGTTTTAATATTTTAGAGTCGCGGCTGTCAGCCGTGGCTTACGGACGTATCCAATAGTTTGTTTCCGCCTTTACAATACAATCAATTTATCTGGGAACGTGTAGGCTGTCGCTAAAATCGTTTTACTTTTGCAATCAAAGTGGTTATTGGGGAAATCAGAACTTAACAGTATTATATCTTGTATCTATCATGAATATTCAATTAGATACGGTATGGAACCCTAAAAACACTGCAACGCGAGATGTTACGTTGCCTTGACTCTACGGCAGTTTGTCTTGAGCCTTATAATATTAAGATAAAGCTAAGTTCTACATCCAAAGTCCCCGATTACCTAAACCGAAGGCAAATAGAGTAATAATGCAGCTAATAATCTAATCGCTACCATATTAATCCCGCTAATGAATTTGTAAAGCAGTTTATAGGTACATCGTCAACTTATTAATAGCTCTTGTCATTATAGCCATAAAGTTCACAATTTCATCCTCTACTTAACTAAAATATGTTCGTTACAGACTGTATCACTGAGATACAATGTAACTTATTGCTTTATGCGTTTCAGAGGGAATTATAACGGTATTACATGTAATTATGGTTTAGTTTGGAATAAAAGCGGGCTTACTTGTTGTATCTCCTAATTAATCACTTCAATATTGAAGTGGTTCAACTTAGAAAACAAACAAATTGAAAATGGATGTGAATTGTCAATTGCTGAACAGTAATGTTAGCTTAGTGGTTAAGGCTTCGACATCCTATCCTCCGGAGTCCGGAGTTCCCTGACATAAGCCAGAGTTAACAGAGTAATAATTACCGGAGTTAATTATGTGCGTTTGAAGCAATTGAATGTAACTTGCTTTAACGATGAAGGAAATCATTGTGAGGAAACCTGCTTGCATGCGAGTTCTCCATAACGTTCTCAAAAATGTGTGAAGAAATGAAGAATGTTTTGTTGGTGTTGTGATTGTAGGTATTTGTTCCATCGCTGCAGGACTCTTCTACTGGACTAGCAAGTAATATAAAATTTACTGTGCTTTAATTTTCTTAACAATACGCACTTGGAAGGAAAAAGATGAGTGGAAGACCAAAGAAAAGGTGATGGATTGCTTGAAAGAGTATATATGCGTGTATAATGGGTGGAAAATGCGTTGACGTATGACAGAATTGAGCGGAAGAAGACATGTTATACCGAACCCACATACCGTGGGAGAAGAAGAAGAGAGGTGAATGGTCCTGTAGGCTATAGTAACGGAGTCATAGTTGAAAACTTGTTGAATTCAATAAAGGGGAGTAGCTCAATCCAAAGTGATGGCTCGTGCCACGGCGGAGTTGTGTCGTTGGCGAGCGATTACCATTGCAAATGATGCTTGCACAAGTTAGTGTTGTTTGTTGTTCTGTTGCTGTTGTGATTGTCTTTGTTCCATCGCTGCAGGGCTCTTCGCAGGTCTATCCATAGCAAGAAATATAAAGCTATTAAAGGATGCCCGCAGCTTCACTCACGTGGATTTCGGTTTTTTAAATCCCGTACGAACTCTTTGATTTTCCGGGATAAAAGTAGCCTATGTCCTTCCCCGGGATGTATCCCAAGTCTATACCAAATTTTATTAAAACCGGTTCAGTGGTTGGGCCGTGAAAACGTAGCAGACAGACAGACAGACAGACACACTTTCACATTTATGATATTAGTATGGATTTCGCTTTAATGTTCTTAATATAAACTAGTTGACTGTCCGCAGCTTTGCTCGGTGGAGTTTCATAAACCCTCTCTAAGTCTGTGTGTCTGAGTCGTAATGCCTAGGGGTTAAAGACTTCGGCCTTCTATTGAGAGAGTCTATGGGTTCGATCCCGGGCATTTTATTATTCGATCACGGGTATTGCATATTAGAGTTCATATGAGACTTCATTAGCAGATGAAACAGTGGGTTTAAATAAAAAGAGCAAATCAGTATAATCGCCCAAATTTATTATGTCACTTCACTAAACACACTAATACAAATCACTCATTGCTTTATTACTATTGTTACTTTGTTACTATTTATATAATTTACACTTGTTTACACAAATGGACATAGTTTCAGCTTACAATGCGTACGATAGAACAATAATCCTAAAAGTGAGCTCGCATAGCTTTATATGGCGTTATCCCCACCGAAGGCATTCGGCAGTGGTGGCGGAGTTGCGTTCGGCTGTCAATGGCGCTGGCGTTGATTGGCTGTCATGGCGGCAGTAGGCTATGATTGGCCGTCTTGGCGGTTATCGGCTGTAACAGGCGGTGATTGGCCAGCTTGGCTTGACTCGGATAGTCTGGTTGGCGTTGGCGCGTTGCGATTGGCTGAGGCGGCGTGGCGTTACATTCGGCCGTCCTGAAACAATGAATTGCTCCCGCAATGGGAAAATGCTTGGTTAGCTTTCTGGTAGACAATAGCTCAACAAGGTCTTCGGTTTCAAGTTATTTATCGGAACAGTTAGCACTGTTGGATATAAGAGCCGTAGGCGCTGTGATATGGCTTTAAAGAGTCTGCTCAGGCATGTACAAGCTTCGTAGCCTCGAAACCCCTTAACACTTCGAGTTCTCTTAATGCCTACCAGCTTGGTTACGAAAATGAACCTGAGTAAATGCTATCAGTGTTTACTTCTATCGCAATGCTTGTGGGGACTTGCCACTAAATAACTAAATTCCTTTGTTATAATTAAATGAAATATTAATTTTGTCAGTTACATTATCTAGTTAGCTTTATCCTATCGCTTGCTATTCTTTACCGAGCATTTGCCTTGTTACGCATAACCATCCCGAGTTCGCTAATTTTACATTAATAGTAACATGGCATCCTGACCTAGGTAAATACCAAATTATGGATATCACATTCATTGAGAGTATTGTCAGTAGTCCAAATAATATCAGTTAACAGTTTGTCCAATCATTTTATTCGCAGTTTCGCTAGGACCTGTGGCACAACGCGTTTAACATGGTCTGGTTAGTGCTTGGCTTGGCTTGACTAGGCACTTGGCTCGTGGTAGTATCATGGAGGTCAAAACATACCTAACTATTAATCAGTCGACACTCGGAAACTCTAAAATGTCTACTAGTAAAAGCATTCTTATGCTCACTTTCTAGGATGTCCAAATAAGGCAAATTATGTATAATATTCTACGAAACTGATCGGTTTCGGCTAATAACAAATTTCGCAAAAGCATCTGTAATAATCAAATTGTACCTACACTACTGATGAGCGATATCCTTTCGCTGTCTTACAAAATGGTTTTACAAAATGTGGTTAGTATGAACTCTACAAAATTCTAATCCAATGCCATTGGTCTGTGATCTAAACTGCAATCTTATCTACTTTAAAACCAAGACGAAACAAAAGAACATTATTTAATTTATAAATTATTATCGTTTTCAGTTGTACTATTTTTCCACGTTTTACTTTAAAGACATTTTTGAAAGAAAAAACCGTCAACAGACTGGCTTGTAGAAAGAAAAATAGCTTGTAAATAGCTTCTCGTGAAGCTGTGAATGTTATTACTCTGACTTGAAAAGGAATCTCACTTAAATCCTTGCAGGGAGATCTCTCAACGAGCAACGAGATGAAAGTACTCCTATCGAAAGTAAAACTTGGCTTTCGAAAGTAAAAATTGGCTACCGAAAGTAAAAATTGGCTACCGAAAGTAAAACTTGGCTACCGAAAGTAAAACTTGGCTACCGAAAGTAAAACTTGGCTACCGAAAGTAAAACTTGGCTACCGAAAGTAAAACTTGGCTACCGAAAGTAAAACTTGGCTACCGAAAGCAAAACTTGGCTACCGAAAGTAAAACTTGGCTACCGAAAGTAAAACTTGGCTACCGAAAGTAAAACTTGGCTACCGAAAGTAAAACTTGGCTACCGAAAGTAAAACTTGGCTACCGAAAGTAAAACTTGGCTACCGAAAGTAAAACTTGGCTACCGAAAGTAAAACTTGGCTACCGAAAGTAAAACTTCGCTACCGAAAGTAAAACTTGGCTACCGAAAGCAAAACTTGGCTACCGAAAACAGTTCACGATTGAAATAACAGTTTTCTATTCCATTCCTATTCCCTACTATGTAAGCTACATAACCAGGCAGGCATACTAACACCAACTGAACTCAAGATATTGTGTAAAACGTCAGTCTAGTCGGCTTAGTGAAAATTCTTACGGTACGTCCGGTCCACCTGACTAACAATGAACGGCACAAAGCTATATCATGGTTATAATTAAAAGTGCCACTTGAACTTTCTACTTACATTATGATTGGACCGACAATCTTAAGGTAGAATGATGAAATTGACTCGATTGAAAGTTGGCAAAAGTACGTAACATACATGCTGCCTACAAGCACTACTTTTTTTCTAAAATGACAAAAGCATTATCAAAATCATAAGGATATCTAACTGGTAATAGTTATTATTACGTTTCCTCCAAGTGCCCAATTCTGCCTACATTACACTACCTATTTGTATTTACTCTTTTATACGCTGTGCCACTGGCTTGTATATTATACGAGACAGTTCCAAAGCCGTGAGTAAGATCTACTTACTATGCTCTCAATCATTCAAAGAATGTGATTTAAACTACAAGTTACAACACGTACAGACTTCATAAACACTAACTTTTAGTAAAAATAAAAGAACAGTCATACCATACAGCATAAACGCTTAACAGCGCTTATGTCACCCCAAATAGGCAACAATGCGGCGGCTTATAGATACCCATTGGCTGCAACCCTGCATCGTTAGCGCGCCACGATGTGGTGCCTTGCAGTGACGCGCTCGGCATTAGGCACACAGCACACAGCAAAGCATCAGTGGTGACCATCGTAGGCGATGACGTTTGCACTTCACGAACTCACTCAGTTATTACGCGTAGAAGTTGAGGGTAGGTTGCCATCGGGCGTAGAAACCATGCACGCTGCAGATGAATGTACCTCCGGTTCAAAACTCTTCTAAGGACCTTCCGGGCCCCAGAAGTGGACGATCTTCATTGTCGCTTGATTTTTACACGATGATTCGTTTCATCCTTGCGGATGAACAAAGTAGATGGCATGTCTTTGCCGACTCGTTAATTGGCGCGATTATGCATCATAACTTTCTTTATTAATCCCACTTCTGAGATGAAACAGTGGGTTTAAATAAAAAGAGCAAATCAGTATAATCGCCCAAATTTATTATGTCACTTCACTAAACACACTAATACAAATCACTCATTGCTTTATTACTATTGTTACTTTGTTACTATTTATATAATTTACACTTGTTTACACAAATGGACATAGTTTCAGCTTACAATGCGTACGATAGAACAATAATCCTAAAAGTGAGCTCGCATAGCTTTATATGGCGTTATCCCCACCGAAGGCATTCGGCAGTGGTGGCGGAGTTGCGTTCGGCTGTCAATGGCGCTGGCGTTGATTGGCTGTCATGGCGGCAGTAGGCTATGATTGGCCGTCTTGGCGGTTATCGGCTGTAACAGGCGGTGATTGGCCAGCTTGGCTTGACTCGGATAGTCTGGTTGGCGTTGGCGCGTTGCGATTGGCTGAGGCGGCGTGGCGTTACACAGTATAACAGTGTAGTCCAGCAGTTTCTATTATTGTCGAGTCGAAAATTGCTGACGTGTTATTTACCGTACCGAAAAGAACCAATTGATGTCTATTTTTTTCAAAAAAATAGAGCAATTTCTGAGCAAAGGTAGAAATATTATAAACTAGATGATACCCGCGACTCCGTCCGCGTGGATTTAGGTTTTTTAAAAATACCGTGGGAATTCTCTTTGCTTTTCAAAGTCAATTTCCGGGGCGTAAGCTAACTCTGCACCTTTCATTAAAATCTGTTCAGCGGTTGAGCCGGGAAAACGTAGCAGACAGACAGACAGACACACTTTCGGATATATAATATTAAGTATGGATTATTTTAAAATTCGCTTGACCTTGTTAACTTATGTTTTCCTGGTCTAATTTCCAGAGTTCAGCTTCGTATCTAAACTGCAATACAGTAGGTACCTGCCATATTATTACACACACTGAATTCCCGTCCATTTGAAACGAAGCTGCAGAATGCTTAGACCGTTTAAAACTGCTCACTGCAGTATTAGCATTGCAAATGAGGCACAAGTTTGTGTTGTAAGGTTTAACACACTAACAGTGAGGTTTTCACTGTATGCCTAAGATTTAAAAGGTTCTGAAAAGTTTTCTGTATATATATCATCATCCATACTAATATTATATAGTGTGTCTGTATGTCTGTTTGCGATTTTGATAAGTACAGCGTTAGCTTAACATCCTGGGGAATGTTAGCTTACATCCCGGTATATTTAAAAGTTCCCACGGGGAACTTATTATGTAAAGGTAGCTTGCATCCCGGAAATCAACATAGGTTACACTTAATCCGGAAAATCCGTTTAATAAATCAAAAGCTACGCGAACAAAATCGTGACAACACAGTCTTCGCAAGCATCCTACTAGGTATCCCTGTTGAAAATCAGAGTAGCTTCAACAATGTAAGATTGTAAAAGGACGAAGTCAGAAAAGTATTTAATAATGAGATTAAATAGTCTTTCATATAAAGCGGAAGTATTTAATAAGGTACAAGGAAGCGCTGTCAAAAATGCCCCCTGTGATATAAAATCTCGAGAGCTTCATACTACAGCTGCTGCCGACATAGTTACACGGAAAAATGCTCCCCTCCCCTCACGTTGTCACCTTGGGAAATTTTACAGTCTACAACATATTCTCACCTACGGCGCCGCTGGTATTTCATAGAGCTCCTTGCTTGTGGTACAAGACATAAGACATAACGACAATAAATCATATTTTAACAACTATTGTAAGTGATTTCCATTATACAGTCTCAACCGCCGAGTCCTTATGAAAAAAGACCCCGGATGGGTTCGAAACTAGTCGGGCTTGTGACATCGATAAATCAGACTTTGTTAACTAGCTTTCGAAAAACGTAAAGTTGTCACTTGCTATAAAGGTGAAGGAAATAGCGAGGAAACCTCCATGTCTGAGAATTCTTTAAACCCTTCCTTATTCCAATAGTAGATCCGTTCTCAGTAGTGAGCCAGTCATGGATTGATCACAATGATGAAGAAGACGGTAGTCCTTTTTTATTTAATCCAATGATTTTGAAGTAATGTAAAAAAAATCCAAAAAATGTAATGGTACTAAGCCTGGGGCTCGATCACCAGTTCGATCCGAAGTTATACTCGTATGTGCGTCATAAGCAATTATGTAATAACACTTGTTTTGACGGTGAAGGAAAACATCGTGAGGCCAATCGGCTGGCTTGTACATTATCGATGACTTCTCATGGGCGATCTCACGTGGCACTTGGTCTGGACATATCAATTGAGGGCTGCAATAGATGCCCCCTTACATGAAAGCACAAGAAAGGCCAGAGAGGAAAGAAAACGCGTAGTCGACCTTGCCACATAGTCACGATTATGACTGCTATGTCAAGAGTATAACAATACATATCTATGATAACAATAGAAAGAAAATGACCAGGTGAAAACCACAAAGGGTCAAATAGTATAGCTATATTCTCGTATCGCCTATGACTCAGACCGCGTCTTCACACGTTCGCGTTTTACAGTAGACTCTGATATGCGACTCCCCGGAGGCCGCTCGCAAAATAACTTTTAGTGAGGTATTTTTATTAACCGTTCGCTTTGAGTATCGCAAATGGTGGATTGAGCGATATTCAACTTTGTAATGCCTGAATTATTCATATTCCCCGCGTTAACTTTCGTTGAGAGAGCAAAATGTTATATTTTGAATATTTTAAAAATGGAAATGAAGTTCTGGGCATTCTTTTTTCTTTATTTTGTTGATATGTTACACTGGATGTATATTTAATATTATGAACTAGCCGATGCCCGCGACTTCGCCGGCGTGGATTTAGGTTTTTGAAATCCCATGGGAACTCATTGATTTTCCGGGATAAAAAGTAGCATATGTGCTAATCCAGGATATTTTCTATCTCCATTCCAAATTTCAGCCAAATCCGTCTAGTTGTTTTTGCGTGAATAGTAACAAACATACACACACACACACACACATACATACACATACACACACACATACGCACATACACACAAACTTTCGCCTTTATAATATTAGTGTGATAGTCTGATGTATGTACTTACAGGCATAACGCATAATCTGAGTAGTTTCCTGCGGTAGCGGAGCGGTGCGGGAGGGGTGCGGGAGGGGTGCGGGAGGGATGCGGGAAGGGTGTGATGATGTGATGCGAGAGCTCAGTGTTTCGTCTTGTGACAACTGTCATCCTCCCGCACCGCCCCACTACCGCAGGAGCCTACTCAGTTATACGCTATACCTATAACTTTTATTTATTTTATTTATTTATTTATTATGAGGTACGCCCACAGCATGTTCACAAAACACTTAAAAAATACAATAGTATAGTCTTATTCAGTGTGACACACCACTTACGGGCACACACAACTTATGCGGGTAACACAATGAATAAATGACCGATCGCATAATATTAGTATATAATAAATTTGGAAAAATTATATAGCTCCGAAGGATAATAAAACAAAGACAAGATAATATTAACAAATATTTCCTAAAAATAATGACTGAATTTACTTATTTCTAAATATTTATTATCAGTTTTTAATTATTAACTATGCAAATAAATGTGATTGAAATAACTACAAAATTAATAAAATTAATAACTGGCCGATTAATTTCTCAAAACAGAGACAGCCGCCGCAATACGTTTTTTAAAAGTAATCAAACCCTGCCGAAAAATGTCGACTTCCTCTTGAGCGCAGGTAAGCTCATTGTAGATACGGTAACTTTGATGCAAACATGGAATTCCTAAATACATATTATGTATACATAGCCTTCTTAAGTTAAACGTCCAAGTAAACTGTACCAGTGATTTACAGGAAACGTCGATTTTGGCAGCTGATGACTTCACTGTAATATCCAATACTATACTAGGTACTATACTGTATATAAGTCCTGAAAAGAGCCAATTTTTAAAAGATTCACTTTAGAAACTGAAAACTGTCGAGTACGATCTGTTATCCTACTCTTTTTTGCCATTTTGTATATTTATCTATAGAATAGAACAAAATAGAATATATTTTTATTCAAATAAACTTTTACAAGTGCTTTTGAATCGTCAAAATAATTAACCACTGGTTTGGAATGCCGTGCCATAACGTTTGCCATGGGTACATGATCAAGTTTGCCGGTCAAGTTTGCGGCGGGCGGCGTTCAGTAAATTTGACGGTGTATGACTATCAGTACAGCTGTTGACTGGACGCCGCTTCAAGTCCTCTGCAAACTTGACGGCCAACTTGATCGTGTAAGGCCAGCGGCGAAACTTAAAAAGAAGGGGATATAACTAAGAAACAGAAGCTGACAAATTAAAAACAAAGTGGTAAAATAATAAAAGAGGCGTCCAGACTTCCCGAGCCGGCATTAGCGTCGTCGCGGTCCTTATCTCGCATAAAACACAATTACGTCGCTGCAGAGCTCTTTACTGCTGCAGTCTGGAGCACTTAGTAGTGTGCGGTCTTGCGAGATTTGCCAGTTACGTGCAAGCTTATAAACTAAAATTCCATTGGCGGTTCCTCTGGTACTGCAAATGTTCATGGGCGGCGGTAATCACTTCACATCAGGTGACCCGTCTGCTCGTCTGCTCGCTATTTTTTATTAAAAAAAAAGTGCACCGGGCACCCAGGTGTGGTGAGGATATACTTAGTTGTGGAATGTAATTATAATTACTAAGCATTAGTCATCTTGCTGGTATAACTATAGCCATAACAGGTGACCCGTCTGCTGGTTTGCTCGCTATTTTTATTGGAAAACCGGCCAAGTGCGAGTCAGACTCGCGCACTGAGGGTCCCGTACCTCCAACTGAGGGTATTTTTTCCAACATTTTTCACGATAACTCAAAACTACTTAAGTAATATAATAAGTATTTTTAAATAATAAGTATTTTTTCAACGTTTTGCGGACGGGAAGTACCTACCTTATAGGTTTCTTGACAGACACAATGGACGGACGGACGGACAGACAGACAGACAGACAACAAAGTGAACCTATAAGGGTTCCATTTTTCCTTTTGAGATACGGAACCCTAAAAAGATACATTTTAAAGCGGATTCTTTGTTCAAAAGGCTCTAAAGACTATAAAAAATTAAAGAAGCATCTGAAGACAGCGCATTACGTCGTGGTTGCGAGCTAACGTAAAACACAATTACCTCTCTGAGAGGTTTATGAGCCTCACAGTGACAAACAGTAAGTTTCCTGGCCGACACTCTTATTACATCTAGCCTTGTCGCCTTATAAACTGGGATTTTAAAGTTGAAGAAGCTTCAAGTTTTTTGAAATTCTTTGCTATCTTTCTCTATTTAAATAACTTCTGAAATTTGAGGAAATATTTAACCCTCGACCCAAAAAGATGGGTGTTATACTCGTAAGTTTGACGTTTGTATCTGTGTATCTGTCTGTGGCATCGTAGCTCCTAAACTAATGAACCGATTTTAATTTAGTTTTTTTGTTTAAAGGTGGCTTGATCGAGAGTGTTCTTAGCTATAATTCAAGAAAATCGGTTCAGCCGTTTGAAAGTTATCAGCTCTTTTCTAGTTACTGTAGTAACCTTCATTTGTCGGGGGTGTTATAAATTTTTAATTTACACTTGTTAACATCAGTGAATAAAAATTTAAATGTTTCTGCATACTTAATGTACCTACTAAAAAACCGACCAAGTGCGAGTCAGACTCGCGCACCGAGGGTTTCGTATTCGGGTATTTTTATCGACATTTTGCACGATAAATCAAAAACTATTATGCATAAAAATGAATAAAATCCTATTTTAGAATGTACAGGTATGGCCCTTTCATATAATGATACCCCACTTGGTATAGTTATCTTGCTTTGAAAATTGAAACACGTTTTAATTTTTTTTTAATAATGTAACCACAAATTCGCGGTTTTCAGATTGAGGTACGGAACCCTAAAAACTAAAAAAAATCCTATAAAAAGCACAGACACTTGCCAAAAAACAGCTTATGTTTAAAAACAGATAAAACTTAGCGCACGCTATGGACATCTCTCATGCAGCGATAACTAGTAAATCACATACAATTTATACCCTGCACTGCAGACACCAAGAAAACAAACAATTCTTAGACTAAATTTTAGTTAACTGGAGATTCTCCGTCAGTACTCCCATACAAACGTAGTTTGATTCTCATTTGAATATTAACCAATCAAACTCGATGTAATTTTGTCGGAACGTTCTAAAACTATTATCTGTTCGTGGTTTGTTTTATCATAAAATAGCGAGCAAGCGAGCAGGCGGGTCACCTGACGTTAAGTGATTACTGCCGCCCGTGAACATTTGCAGCACCAGAGGAACCGGCAATGCGTTGCCGGCCTTTCAGAAATTTGTTGGTCCGTCCGGTGAATAATCCGTTGTAATCTAGTGGGAACATCCCCGATGGTAGTTGATTCCACAGTTTGCATGTGCGTGGAAAAAAAGGATTTGATGCAACGGGCAGTCGAAGTGCACCAGGCACCCAGGCGGTGAGGGTGAAATTGCTTGCGGTGGCGTGCGGTGCGGTGGTAGAAAAAGGAGGGTGGAATGAGGTCTAACAACCCTTTAGCCAGTTTTCCGTAAAAATATCCAGATTTAAAGACGTGGACTTAAAGATTTGTATGTAAATTCTTGACACCGTGTAACTTTGATACTTACTGAATATTTTAACGGAAATCTGGAAAACCACAGACGTAGAGATTAGTCCCTGAAACGTATCTGCAAATTCCATTGAGTTTGTTGGGTTAGTAGAATGCCGGCCTCCCTGGCACAGTGGTAAGCGCTGTGGTCTTATTAGTGGGAGGTCCCAGGTTCGATTCCCGGCAGGGATTTGGAATTCCATAATTTCTAAATATCTGGTCTGGTCTGGTGGGAGCCTTCGGCCGTGGCTAGTTACCACCCTAACGGTAAAGCCATGCCGCCAAGCGATTTAGCATTCCGGTACGATGCCGTGTAGAAACCAAGTTAGCCCACTTCCATCTTAGACTGCATCATCACTTATCCCAGGTGAGATTGCAGTCAAGGGCTAACTTGTATATCTGAATCAAAAAAAAAGGTAAGTAGGTATTCAAATGAGAGCCAACCTACGTTTGTGTGGAGCGTGTGACGGGGAGACCCCTCTTAAAGCTGGGGAAAACACCCAAGGGGGGAACGCGGATGTGTTGAAAGTATTTCGTTGTTATATTAAAAGCATAGCGCCTACAGCGAGAGACGACAATAATCTTTATTTACTTACTTATAATATAATAAAACAAATAATAAATAAATAAGCCTTTTATTTTCTCTCTTCATTTTACATTTGGTTTTTAAATTATTATTATATATTATTAAAACATTACATTAAACAATTATTATTAAAATAATCTTACAATCATTGATAGTTTTAGAGAAATAAAAAGATTAACAAAAACTAAATTACATTATTAAAGTAAAATAAAGTAGAGTATTATAATATAGTTAACATTGATTTTTTTGAGTCTATAAGTTAAAAAAAAAAAGAAAACAAAAGCGCGTACCGTGGCGCGCGACTCGTTACAAAGTTACCCCCACGGCTGAGGTTATCTCGCTTTCACGAACAATTGAATAATGAAATAAAGCGTTGAATTATATTTCAGTTTCGCTGTAAGACTTGGGCGAATACAACGCGGGACGGCAACATGTCCAAAGGCTCCTAGTAGTTTTTTTAGAATTCTTTATTGCACACAAATTATTATTATTCACGTTATCATAATAGGTAGCTTTAGTACTTTTAGTCTGTTCTAACTTATTAATGTTCGTAGAAATGGACTGCATCTAAAACGGACCAGTAATTGAACTATATTAAAATTATCTACTATTATTGTGCTAGTTCAGTCCCCGTTGAATATTTTCAATATTTTTCAAAAAAAAAAGTAAAGTTTTCAATAGTTTTATTCAAATACCGCTAGCCCCGTTAAACGGGGACAGACAACGGGGACAACGGGATGAGTTTTTAGTAATTTTATTCAATTCCCGCTGTCCCCGTTACCAGGGGCACGGCATACTGAGACAATGAGACTACACGATAACATGAACTATGTATAAACAATAATCTTGTATAATCGACAATAACATAAACTGCACACGCGGTCAGTTCTACCGTACCGTTGCCATCGCGGTTTGCGTTTGACCAGGTCTTGACCCTGCAACGCCGGTGACGTATCTACCTTGATAGTCGGAGAACTGGTTGGAAATATTGAAGAGGTACTTCATGAAAGAGATATTGAGGGGTATAATTATGGCCTCTGGATTTAGGCGACGCAAGACCATGGCGTATGAAAGCCCCTACAAGAAACCTATGTCCAGCAGTGGGCGTCTGCCGGTTGATGATAGTGGCCTAGCGCATATCAATCGATCATGCTGATTAAGCAACGTTGACCCAAGTCAGTAACTGGATCAATGACTTTAGAAGTCTGAATTCGGCATTCTCGTTTCCTCTGTGGCTCGGTGAGTTAAGTAATACGTCGCTCGGTCCCGGAGACTTAATAAGTTACCTAAAAGTTGAAATCTTTTTTCTTATTCGTATGCAGAAGGATTTGTGAGCCCCACGCATTATTATACCAACATAATACTACAATTTTATTGTGATTAATGGAAGGGTCACCACCCTCAGCAATGAGGATGCAAACAGACCATCTAAAACCTCGAACTCTTGGACTATGAGTTTTGTTTTCAAAGCGACATCTACTTGTGAAAGTTGGAACTTTCAGCGTTTTAATGTTTCCGCAATGAATAATTACATTCATTGTGTATTTTGTTCTATATTCAAGCTTCTTAGGGTCCACGCTTAGAGTCACGGAGTAGCGAATTTATTTGATAACACCTTAAACTCACCTTGATATTCTTATATTATACCTACGGTTAATTTATTAAACAGGACTTCTAAAGTGGTGCAAGGATGCCTCGCTTACCGAGAGTTGCATTTTGTATCATTTGTAGTAACTTTGATTGAGAATTATTCGAGAAAAACATCGATGTAGATAGGTATACAAAACTAAATGATTATATTTTAGAAGTTATGAGATAATAAATAAACACATAAAAACATCCTGAAAATATTAACCTCCTTTTTTGGGTAGTCGTGTAAAAAAGAGTAAATTGTTAAAAATCTGGGACAAAATTCACAAGCCTATCCAGTTTATTTGGGGACTGCGGAGGCGGGAGGTGGGACTTGATCACATTACTTCAACTTCGTTACGGTAACACTAACCGAAAGAATCAGTTTACGTCGGGCAGCGCGCCAAAATATTATTACGGCCACAGGAAATGTTATTTCGGCTCCTTAAAATACGTGGCCATTACTATTTTTTATTAGCATTCGAAACACAAAATTGTTTGTGTACAACTTATACGATATAATAATAATATTATTATGCAAGATAAAGTTAAACTGTCTGTCGCTAGGTGATTAACATTGCCCTATATTTATATTTATGAGTTCAGAAGTTTTAAGGGGTTCCGTGCTCCAAAAGGAAAATCAGAACCCTTATAGGATCACTTTGTCGTCAGTCTGTCTGTCGGTCTGTCTGTCTGTCTGTCCGTCCGTCCGTCGTGTCTGTCAAGAAAACCCATGGGGTACTTCCCGTTGACCTAGAATCATGAGATTTGGTAGGTTTAGGAAGGTCTTATATAACACAAGTAAAGGAATAAATCTGAAAACTGTGAATTTGTGGTTACATTGTTTAAAAAAAGTGTTCAATTTTCAAAGTAAGATACTATACCAAGTGGGGTATCATATGAAAGGGCTTTACCTGTACATTCTAAACCAAATTTTTATTTATTATTATGCGTAATCGTTTTTGATTTATTTTGCGAAATGTCGGAAAAAACCCGAGGTCGAAACCCTCGGTGAGCGAATCTGACTCGCACTTGGCAGGTTTTTTTAAATATCAATGAATTTTACAAAATGGCAAACGTAGCGTATATTAGAGCCAATAACGAACAATTCCGGCGCGCCGCCACGCAAGTCGCAATCACATTCGATTGTGATGCAAATAGCCCCTAAATTGTAGACTGCGGAATACCCACCACTGCTCCAATCTAAACAATCTTTCTCTTCAGATGCTTTTCCAAAGGAAATTAATATTTTATTATTTAAAACTACAGAATATATTTCTTATGACATAATTTAGTTTTTAATTTATAATCCGGTGTTTGACAACTAGTCAAATCAGTGTCTTTTTTATCAAACGTCAAAACACGCGCTTAGTATGCGAGCTTCTATGGAATACTGGCGTGTGACGTCACAATGCTTTGACGCGCTTTTTTTAGTTTAATCGATAATTTAAAATGGTTATTACACTTAAAACTATGTGTTCGATGTTTCCCTTCACCACTAAAGTGATATTTAATAGCTTGAAACGCGCATAACTCCGCATAGTTAGAGATGCGTGCCAGAAATCGAATACGGGACTTACCGCATAGAAGGCCGTAGGCTATCATCACTATAAGACAGGTAGCTACCTATTTAGTGGTATTAACAAAACTGTCAAACAGAGCATAAGTTGATAAGTTGCACTGTCAGAGTCAGCTACACAGTTTCAGCGCTGCGAACTCCACCGCATGCAATCACATTCAATTGTGATGCAAATGGCCCCTAAATTGTGGATTGCGGAACGAATTGCTGAGACACTGAATTTAATTTAAATATGCATTACTGTACACAATGATAAAAAAACATAAAAATAAAACATTACACAGCAAAAACAGTAAGTAGTACAATTCGGCGGCCTTATCGCCTTAAAGCGATTCCTGCCAGACAACCACGTATTGTTCGTTTACTAAGTACATCTTATTTAATACTTGTACTTTATAACTAACTGTCAAACAGAGCATAAGTTGATAAGTTGCACTGTCAGTGTGAGCTCCACAGTTTCAGCGCTGCGAACTCCACCGCATGCAATCACATTCAATTGTGATAATTTAGGGGCAAATGGCCCCTAAATCGGGGACTACGAACCGGATGACACTGTGTCGTTTCCTAGTTACATCTTATCTATTCTTCTTATCTTCTATATCTTCATATTTAGAAACATCTTACAATAAATAAATCTAATCTAACCTTATGGATCAGAGTAACTGGTATAGCTCAACGGTTTGAAGTGGCAATTTTGAAAAACCAATAGACGAATGTTCTTGAATGGCAACCTTGCACCGGAAAGCTTAACCAGGTGGACGTACACATCAAATGCAGCAGGGAGCCGCTAGATTCAGGCGGCGCCAGACCGAGGCGTGTGGAAGTCCCTGCAAGAGATCTAATGTCCAACAGTAGACGTCCATCGGTTGATACTGATGATGATGACGCATACAGCTGACTGCTAAAATCATACCCTTTTTGAAGTAACTCAAACCCACGCAAATCGAAAATCAAACAATATATGAATTTAAGTCTTTTACAACAAAATTACTACTGTTTTAAGCCTAAGTTAATAACAAAACAGCCTAACCCATTAAACTTTATAATACCCCAAAACTATTTAACTAAAAGCGTCATCTTAACGCCTCAACTCGTTATAAAGTTTTTTCAACCAAGTCCGCGGCTATCTCGCTTTCACGAACAATTGAATAATGAAATTAAGCATTGAATTATATTTGAATTTCGTTTCAACTCCATGAGCATGTTCCCATTGAACCTGTCTTGCTGGGTCTGTGTATACGAGAACCGGCGCCGAAACGCAAGTAAACATACATTAAAAGAATGGAAAGTCCTTATGACAATGAAATCCAATTTCAGAATACACAGTATGTTGGAATGTAGTATTTTAACTAGATTAAAAAATTTAAACGAACCATTATTCTGTACCTACATATTATTAACAGCCGTTGACAGTTGACACTTTGATTGTAGCCTTAAATAAACTTTATTTAGAAGGGGTATAGCAGTTTTATTAAACCCAAACCTTTCATCGGTTTCCACACGGCGCCATACCGGAACACTAAGCGGCACGGCGGCACGGCTTTGCCGGTAGGTGGTAACTAGCCACGGCCGAAGCCTCTCACCAGATCAGACCAGACCCGGGTTTGGTATTTTAGGGTTTTATTTCAAGGTTCTGTCGGGAACCGAACCCGGGATCTCCCACTAATAAGACCACAGCGCTTACCCACGCTCCAGGGAGGTCAGAAGAGCTGACGTATCGGCGTAGCACAATGGGAACTTACACCCACGTAGCCGGATGACGCATCTCCCTTTTGTTTTGTTTGGTTAGTGACGTCTATTAGGAAGTTTCACGGTTTTAATGTTTCCTTTCTGAATAATTAGATTGTGTATTTCGCTCGACGCTACAGTGGGAACAGTATGACTGTATACAATGATTTATGCATCTTGTTCTCGAAACAATACGAGTATGTTCGAGGAATAAACAGCAATAAACATAAAGTTGCTGCGAATCAGGAATCGACAATAATATCGCATCTTAGTAGAGTTGTAAGTTTATATGAGGCCAAAGTTATATATTTACACCTAGGATTCCAAAGTTTTAGCATTTAAACTATATCGTGATTATAATCGTAACCATTCCATCAGCCTCTTTGCGTCCACTGCTGGACATAGGCCTGTCCAACGCGCCACCAAACGCGATCCTCCGCCTTCCTCATCCACCCGCTCCCAGCCACTTTCTTCAGGTCATTGGTCCAGCGGGCTGGAGGTCGTCCCACACTGCGCTTACTAGTACGTGGTCTCCACTCCAGAACACGTCTGCCCCATCGGCCGTCGTCGGTTCTGCGACAAACATGACCTGCGCATTGCCATTTCAGCTTGTTAATCGTGAGTGATTATCCATTATGGCTAGTTTACACTTTGATTATTGCGAGTGCAAGTGTTTAGTACAGGTGCTTAGTGATTAGTACAAAATACGTGTGGACTGCATCTGATTAGCTGAAGGTGTATGGCACCGGAACCTTTGGTTTCTACACGGCATCGTACCGGAACGTTAAATTGCTTGGCGGCACGGCTTTGCCGGTAGAGTGGTAACTAGCCATGACCAAAGCCTCTCACTAGACCAGACCAGAAATTAGAAATTATAAATTTCCGAACCCCAGCCGGGAATCGAATCCGGGAACTCCCACTAATAAGACCACAGCGCTTACTACTGTGCTTGGGAGATCGTTAATATTTTTTAATGTATGCGCTATTCTAAAGCCTTCAACTACCTATCCAGTACAGTTTGCAAGTTTATTAAAGTGACTAAAACAAAAACTACAGGACTAAAATGTACCAATTTATCGTCGACAACGAGCAGCGTCGGCGATGTAATCATATTTTGGCGCCGCGCCCACCGTAAACTGATTTTGGGGCCACTGCGGTAACAAAGCTTGAGTAATACGATAAGGGGACCCTATAAAATGCCGTCTCCATTAAATTCAAAACGCAATTACGCATGGAACGCATTGCTATCAATAATAAATTATAATAAATATAAATTCACCTACTTTTTCATCTTCGTTACTCTTTCATTTTCATTTGTGTTATAATTACTCGTTCGTTTTTGTACAAGATTTAACTTTCATGCATATTAATTGTCGTTTAAATATTTAAAATCATATGGGTAAAGCATTTTATATTGTACATATTATTGTAAATTTTTATTAAGTTTTATTTCACAAATTCTGTGTATATCTTCTTTAATGCATATATTTATTTAAGTATAGTATAATGGTTCAGGAATATTATACAACAAGGTTTCTGCGTAAAAACCTAATTATCAAAAGATTATTATTATTAGAGAAAATATTTAGAGACTCACGAAGTATTTTAAAAATGACCTCTGTCTATACCTAATAATTAGAATTCAATCATTTTAAAAGTTTAACTTACGTCTAATTTTAGCGCCAAGTAGGTAATTTACCGAAACAATACTATATATAATAAGATACCAATCAAGCGCAATAAAAACATATCATAGCACACCTTTTCCCATTTATACCTTCCCACAGTTCGCCTCGGCAATCTAAAGATGTTTGCCCAAGGGTCATCAGGAGATAATTTTAACGGTAGCCGCGCCTACGGGGATTTGCGAGGGTCGGCGTGTAATATCCGCAATGTGGATCGGATGCTGGAAACTGAGTAGGTATTTATAGAAAGATTTATATTCATGTATGAGCTTTTCCAGCATCGTTTTCAGTCCATATTATAGATTTTCTAAGTTTTTGGCTAATTTCTTTAAGAACAATCTATTTTTGGAATGACCTGCTCATTGCCACTTCAGCTTGATCCTTTGAGCTATGTCGGTCGCTTTTGTCCCTGAGATATTATGAGGGGAAAGGGTGGATGAGGAAGGCGGAGGACCGTCTTTGGTGGCGCGCTCTTGGATCGGCCTATGTCCAGCAGTGGACGCATACAGGCTGATGGAATGGAAAGTGTAACTAACTGGCGACTTCTTCGGTGTGAATTTAGGATTTTTTTTTAATCTCGTGAGGAATCTCTGATTTTCCGAGACAAAAAGTAGCCTAGATAATATTATGTCCTTCTCTGGGATGCAAGCTATCGTTATAAATCGGTTAAAAAGATGAACCATGAAAAGCTAACTGACAGGCATACTTTTGCATTTATAATATTAGTATGGATTAATCAGTTAACTAAGTTATACTAAGTCAAAGAAGCTGACTTTGTCTGTCTACAAAGTTGCAATAAAGAATGAATTGCTCGAACAGCGACGAGCTTGCGGTTCGGTCCGCACTTTGCAATTTAGGAGCTATTTGCATCACAATTGAATGTGATTGCATGCGGCCTCAGCATGCAGTGGAGTGCGGGGCTCCGAAATACACATGCTAACTTTGTGTATGTGCAATTTGTGCCCTTAAGTGTACACTTCTTACGCGCTTCTCCATACAAACGCCTAAGTACTTGCGTATTACACTTATTATTTTTATTATATTTTATTTATTACAGTAAAATCTACAGTAATATAATATAATCTAGTAATATAACTTTCTTACAGAAACATGGCCAATTACAGATTTTCTCTACAAAATTAACAATTTGCGTTAGTAAATTAAAAACACTGTTAAAAACACAAAGAAAAAAGCAATTCTTATTCTAAAGGTACATGTCACACTTTACTTCATAATAATTTCAAATATCTTTCGTGTGTGTACAAAAATTGTTTTCGTTTGGGAAAAATAGGCGTAATTCCAAACATCGATTTGAATTTTCACTCTGCCGTCTATGACTTAAAAAATCTTGTATCTCAAGCAAAATTTCATTCACCTGGCCTCTCTCGGGGTAAGGTGTGGTTAGAGAGAAAGGGTAACAATACGCACAGATATTCAATTATGTTGAAAATAAATAACAGTCATGATTGATTCTCTTTAATATTGAATTCGAGCCCCATAAACTACCGCTATACAAAAACATCACATCATTTTATTACTAAAGTCCAAGACCCTATATTGTGACATCTTTGTAGATACGATTTTTGTTAAAAATAGGCCTTCTGTATATAGCCATATATTAATTTAGTTCAATGTCCATAACTCTTCCATTAAAGCTATGAAATAATAGCTCTACATTCCACATTTGCGGCTTTTCCTAGTTATTCTATTTCTGCTCACTTTGACACTGTAATTAAATTCGGCCCAGCTATTAAAATTAATTGCAAAACTATTCGTCGGACATCCCGCTAATTGGCTGAAATTAACAAGCGAGCCTTTGTCGTTATTCTAACTCGGTTTTAATTAAGTGTTTTAAATATCATTTAAAATTATGGATAGTGTTTCGAAGTGAATAATTATTACCTTTTATTAGGAAAAGGTCTAATTAATAAATAATAATTAAAATAATAATTATCTTTTACTAGGAAACTTTAATCATAATTATTAGGTATTATAAGCAAGGAATCCTGGCATTTGGTACGATACCGTGGCCCGTGTAGAAACCAAAGGGGTATGGGTTTAGTAAAAACTGCCACACCCTTTCCAGGTTGGCGCGCTTCAATCTTAGACTCCTTCACCATTTACCATCAGGTGAGATTGCAGTCAAGGGCTTTTTTGAATAAGAATAAAAATCTTGGGCCTGCGAAGGACAAAAATCCCTTATCTTTAACAACAGTGTTTCGCCAGTCCATCGTGTTAACCTAGAGTTTGAGTTTTTACATAGTTATTTTTAACCCCGACCCAAAAAGAGGGTTGTTGTAAGTTTAACGTGTGTATCTGTGTATCTGTCTGTGGCATCGTAGCTCCTAAACTAATGAACCGATTTTAACTTAGTTTTTTTTTTTTGTTTGAAAGGTGACGATTTTTACATAACTCCGAAAAGTTAGAGGTGCGTGCCCGGATAGCCTCAATCTCCCGAATGAGAGGACGACGCGACGTCTTAACCAATAGGCTATCCGAATATAATATTACTAGCTTATACCCGCAACTTCTTCCGTGGGGACTG
The DNA here is from genome assembly GCF_905333055.1 of Maniola jurtina. Lineage (NCBI taxonomy): Eukaryota > Metazoa > Arthropoda > Insecta > Lepidoptera > Nymphalidae > Maniola > Maniola jurtina. The sequence continues at coordinate 495,256 of NC_060046.1, forward strand.
CACAATTTTCAAACCCCGATTTCCCACCTTTAGAAGTTGAATTTTCAAAAATCCTTTCTTAGTGTATGACTGCGTCACAATAGCTATATGCATGCCAAATTTCAGCCAGATCCGTCCAGCAATTTGAGCTGTGCATTGATAGGTCAGTCAGTCAGTGTTCAGATATTGTATATTGCGAATAAATGCCCGTTTTTCTTGCAAAGGAGCGTATTTATGGACGTAAAATCCCTTCGAGATTCTAATTCCAGTAATTCAACTCCGTCTAAGTGTCCAACGAACAATTTTCTTTTTCATAAATTATAATTGCTTTCTCTAGAGACCGAGTCTGTGCCGTGTTATCTTTCTTATTTTATCTTGCCTATACCTATCCCATTTTTCCATGGCTAATTTAAAAAGATAAATAAGTCGCTTCTCGTAGTTATGTTCTTACTAGAGATAGAAAATTTCACTAATAGACAATTTGTAACACTTGCTACCTTACATCATGTTTAAAAACAATTACATTTATTCCGGAACTGATAAAGTAGGCTTGATGGTGATGATGATAATTATAACGTACCGTTTGGAACTCCATCTACAGCATAATATTATTGAGATGCTCGTAAAAGGCAAGGCATTCTCCATACACAAGTTTTTGCAGTATGTCAACAATTAAACAACTCGGAAAGAAGACTGATATTTCACGGTACGATGTAATACGACCGGTCTGACAGTGAAATAATCGTACAGTAGGGCAACGAATTTTTTAAATTATTACGGCGACAAATAAAACGGTGTATAAAAGGTTTTCCGAATAGCCCACCTACATTTCTTTAGTGCTACCGATGCCATTTGCACGAAAATTAATGTGTGATTTTGTGGCTCTTGCTCTGGAGCTTTACAGCGCAGACTAAGGCATATAAAAAGTTTTCATGCTATGTTGTGATGCCATACGCCATCGATCTAATACATTCTTTGATCCTTGTATCCTACAGGCATATACCGCAATCGAAATAAAATTCTCTACGTAAATTGAGTATTCTAATAGCGGCTGAGTCTCTTGTCGACTTTTCTTGGGTAATCAGATAAATAATTTTTGATCTTGATTAGTTTCGATTGTGCTAGCCCAACTGTTCGATTACTAAACCGTGTCTCTCCGGGCTTTTTATGTAAATAAATACCCCCAACAATCCAAGTTCGACGTTTAAGTTTCCTGCAAAAAATACGAAGTAGGACCTTGTTTTACTTTCACTTTGAGAATTTGCTCTGGGATCGTAATTATTAGATACTTTTGAACTTTTGCTCTTCCCAACCTTCGGCCGGGTTTGGGTCTTACTGTTTTGACCTATATTTGAGGTAGTAAAATTCAGACTTGTCTTTGCACAGGTTTAAAACATCAATTAAAAGTATGCTCCTCAAAAGTTATATTACACAATCGAAGAGCTTGCATCTCAAAGGCTTTTTTGAGAACAGAGAAAAATTCCCATGGGATTTTAACTTAAATCCACGCGGATGAAGTCGCAGGAATCAGCTACTTAGCTATAAATTCCCTCATATCATCTCCTAATGATATAAAAATATAACGGTTTCTCATGCCATCAGAAACTCCATACGATATTATGGTGTATGTCGCTACTATACCGATGAAATGAATAGAATATTAACAAGGGTCTTCGATGTGGCGCAATGAATAAACGATTTGAAGGGGTCCTTTATTACCTTCCTCCGAAAATACCTACCCTTTTTAGGTGCTAGGTGAAGTTAAGGTGAACGATGAATTACTTTTTACCATCGCTGTACCTATATAGATATGCCCTCATAAATTTAATAAGAAACGCTCATAACAGTCAACCTGATTTAAAAAAAATTGATCGATAGACCATTAGGTTGTGTGTTTGGGTGTAAAATTGGGAAAAAGGAAAAGATGACTGACTGACTGATTGTATTAACGCACAACTCAAACTACTAGGCGGATGGGGCTTAATTATGACGTAGACAACCGCAAATATAAGATCTTTGAAACATTGAACCCCTAGGGGTAACATTGGGGCTTGGAACTTGTGTAGTTCATGCGGACAAAGTCACAGGCACAAGCTAGTTTATTATTATAAAAAGGTTAAGTTAGTAACTAAACTAGTTTAAATATGGGGGGGGGGGGGATCTCCGGAATTAATGATTCTGAAAGTTCTTTCACTGATACGTAATATTTCCGAATTATAAAGGCTATAGATATTATCCGGACGAAGCTATTGGGAAAAGCTAATAAATCAAATTGCAATACACGTTCGGAAAATAGGAGCGGTCTTTGGTTTCCCATGCACATGGAACGTATAGTATTTACGCGACAGATCGAGATGGCAATCGGCGCCCCGCACACTCGCACAGCCCCCGTGCTAACCTGGTGGAGATAATGCGAGTGACGTACGGGTGTCAAGGGCGTCCCTCCGCCTCGTACCCCGATTGCCATCTTGACCTGCCGCGTACTATACATGTTATTTCATTTACTAAAGAACCTCTCATGATACCCCAGGAGTTACTTCGACGGAATCAAAGCCTAGATTTGAATCTATGACCCTTTGTTGACACTAGTCCTAGCCTTTAGAGATCAGATCACAGTTTCTAGACTCGTCAAGCGACGCGTTTGGAAGTAGACATTGCATTCTCGCTCGATACAATATGAGTCCAACCAGAGGAATTTCCTTGGACCTTTCTAAAAAGCTACTACTAATTCTGTATGAAAGTTTTCTCAACAACCTTATTAGAAAGGATTTTTAGGAATTCAACTACTTAAATAACAACTAGTTAAATGAAGGTTGGAAGGGAAAATGAAAGAGCAGATGCGAAACGCAGTCTCGGAAAACATTTGCTTAAGACATGATTGCTCTAGGAATTAGTTGTAGGTACTCATATTAACGGGCTTGAAACTATTCGAATAACCCTTGTAGATATGATTATTGCTTATAATTTCTCCCCCTAGAGGGGTAGTCTTGCTTTTGGCTCTCTGTACAGGGTAGAACACGTGAATCAACAAAATCGAGCACTTCGCATATTACAGCGCATGTTCCAAGATAGGTGATATCTCCACCATCCGGTAATGTAAAGGACATTTCACACAAAAAGTAAAATTGCATTACAAGAAACTTAAATTCAAATCATTATTATATTAACATTTAGAATATTTATAGTCTACATAACAATAGGGTTCCTACCTACCAGCCAGGTAACCTCCTCGTGTGCCTGAGTGTTGCGGGTAGCAGCAGCGCTTGGGCCGGTGTACCCTGGTAACATGGTTAACAATTTCTGTTCATGGGATATTGTTGGCCATGGCTAATTGACCTGGCAGGGAGGGGGTGTTGTGCGCGCGTCCCTCTGAGTGTTCCGAGCAGAGGGCGCACTTAGACGCAGCTATGGAGCGTAGCTCCAGGAGCGGAGGGTATGGCTGTGTTGGGTGGTTGGTGATGAGTGTTCCATCACCCATCCAATCACTGGCTGGCCCACTGGTCTCTCGCCTGTCGTGTTTGGTGACGGGCGAGGGAGATGTTGAGGATGGGTCACCCGCGCTTTCCCGCAACGAATTAGAGCAGAGGCACCACGATTATGATATGGTAACGCAGGTAGATCCTACTGAAGAAAGATTTTGGGAAATGCTACCCGAATGAAGCCGGGCGGGTTAGCTAGTATTCAATAAGAAAGGCAATATTTCACGATATTCCTCAGATTCCCGGGATTTCGATAAATAAAATTACTCCCCAGTATATCGGATATTGGATAGCGCGAATACAAGAATATTATTTACATAATATGTTTTTCTCTTCGACTCCGAGAAGTGATGTTATTGTTTATTTATAGACGATACAGGCGCGGAGCGGAATAAATAGCAATATTTTAATGGCACATGAATGGCAAATGTTGGGAGATAAAATTATTTATAAATAACACCTAATTTGTTCAACAAAATATGAAGGCGTATAAGAAAAACTGGCCAAGTGCAAGTCGGGCCTCGCTCTTTTAGGGTTCCGTACATAATAATTTTGAACATGAGCTAGAACATTACAATAAACCGTGACAGAAACCTCCAAGAAATGTTCGTTTGTTTTGGTCACAGCTTACAACCTATTTTATAAATCGTTGCTTTCAGTATTTGTCGTTTAAAATAATAAAGTAAGAACATGATATACCGAGGTTTCATTTTCCTAACTAGTTTAATTTTTGAGATAGCGCCCGTCACAAAAATATTCTAAACTGTGTTTTGACAGCGCCTCAATTCATTATTTTTTAAGATAAAAAAATAAACATTCGTACTAAGTTCTAAACAATAATACCCCACATGCTAGGGTATGAAAAAAAACTTTTTTTCAACCTATTTAATTGGGAAAAACATGTTATGTCATCGCCAAATCATTATTCTCCATATTACCAAAAACATTTGCGTTAATAAATGACACTTTGCACCACAACGTATATTACAGTCAGTGACAATGACAGTTAATTGTTTTGGGGTCCGATCGACCACGCGAGCTAATATACCGATATAAAATGTGGCGGCCGTGACGGGTTGACGCTTCACTTTTCACCCAACCCGTAAATGCTCGTTTTAATGTGATCTATAAGCGCCACCACATACACACACACACCATACTTTTACATTACCTGAGATATCCCTGATCGGGCGAAAAAAGTTATTAGATTTGGATAAAATCAAAATCATTTGTAATTTCACTAGATAATGCCCGCGACTTCGTCCGCGTGGATTTAGGTTTTTTTTTTTTTTCAATCCAGTGAAATCTCTAATTTCCCGGGATACTCAATTTCCGGGACGCAAGCTACCTCTGTGTCAAATTTCATATAAATCGGTTAAACAGATGAGGCTTTAAAAATCCCGCGGGAACTCTTTGATTTTCCGGGATAAAAAGGAGCCTATGTTCGTCCCCTGGATGTAATATAACACACTAATATTATAAGGGCGAAAGTTTGTGTGTATGTGTGTGTCTATGTTTGTTACTCCTTCTCGCAAAAACTACTAGACAGATATGGCTGAATTAGAAATGTAGATTGATTATACCCTGGATTAACACATAAGCTACTTTTTATCCCGGTAAATCCATGAGTTCCAACGGGATTTAAAAAAACCTTAAATCCACGCTGACGAAGTCACGTGTATCATCTAGTTTTACTATAAAAACCAAAATATATAATGTATATTTTAACTCTAAAACGTAAGTAAGTACGGTAGAATTATTTGGTGAATGTCAACCCTTCATCACGGCCGACCGCACCGCACAATGGCACCTGATTGATGGCCAAATTCGACGTTTCAGCCAAATCCTGATTTATAGTGAAATGTTGCCGGCTCAATCATTACAATTATGCGACATTTAATTCATTTGCACAGAATAATTAATATTGCTTCTGCGTTGTTCATTAAGTTCAGTAAACATCCACATTATATACAATCTTGTTAATAGCATAATCGATCATCATCACCACCATGAATAACCGCACTGCTGAATAATTATGGGTCTTCTTTCATAATGAGAAGGGTTTGGGTCATAGTCCGCTAAGCTGTCCCAGTGCGGATGTGCAAACTTCACACACCTTTGAGAACATTATGGAGAACTCTAAAACATGCAGGTTGCGGGTTTTCCTTCACTGTTAAAGCAAGTGATATTTAGTTGTTTAAAACGAGTTGGAGGTATAGGAGGTATTTACACGATTTCCCATGCTGCTCTAATGTTACTTAAATATATTTTTGGTTGCTATACGGAAACATACATTCACTGTAGGTACGTTTCTTGAGCAAAAAAACAGTCGATAGCTAGTGACACTTCCGGGTCGATGTATTATGTCATCAAAAACCTTGAACGGTGACGTCACATTTGATAGAGCAGGCAACAGGATAGAGGGCAGGTACGCACCCGTGTCAACATAACGTTCCGGGCGGGAACGTAATCCGTCCGGGGGCGTCGTAAAATGTCCGGGATCGTTTATTCATTGCCGCATCAAAGACCCTTGTTAAAATTCTATTCGTTCCGTCGGTACATTATCGTACCGTGCCATGAGAGGCTTAGGTATATTAGCGATTCTAATTATATGTATAGTTTCTGTGCTTCCTCATTCCTGAGACTTTCTTCTTGACAGACAGTTGATAGCAACAACTTCAAAATTTATAATATGGCCTTTTTAGATTTCAGGAGGAAATTTGTAGTAGATAAAACATTTCGACAAATGGGGATGAAATACCTAAATCAAAAAAACCGGCTAAGTGCGAGTCAGACTCGCGCACTGAGGGTTCCGTGCTCGTATATTTTTTCCAACATTTTGCACGATAAAACAAAAACTATTGATACTTACATAAAAATAAAAATAAAATCCGTTTTAGAATATACAGGTAAAGCCCTTTCATATGATTTCCCACTTGGTATACTCATCTAACTTTGAAAATTGAAACACATTTTAATTTCTTTTAAATGATATAACCACATTCCTGTACTTGTGCTATAAGACCTACCTACCTACCAAATTTTATGATTCTAGATCAACGGGAAGTACCCTATAGGGTTCTTGACAGACACGATGGACAGACAGACAAAGTGATCCTATAAGAGTTTAGTTTTTCCTTTTGAGGTACGGAACCCTAAAAAAGAAACGAATACAACGATGTACGAGTACTTTGCTTCTATCGAGTGTCCCACGATACCTCACGTTTTATTTTACGATTCTAGTCTGTTAAGCTAACGTACATAAGTGTATAAGTAAAACTGCATTTCAATTAAATGACTTTCAGAGCAAACCAAGAAAAGAATTTACACAAGCGAACAGTTAAACACGAGTCCTTTGCGGCGACTCTGTTTGACTTTACCGGCTAACTCGTGCAGTTTTACAAATGAATTACTTTTACCTACTGATATACTCATAGTCAACTGGGTACAGCCGTGAGACAGGTTCTTTTATCTTTTTAACACTAGCGACTCGCCCCGGCTTCGCATGGGTAGCTTGTTACAATTTTCATAGGGATCTCTAATGTTTTGAAAATAAAATATAGCCTATGTTACTCTGTAATAATCACAGTAGCTTTCTACTGGTGAAAGAATTTTCAAAATCGGTTCAGTAGTTCCAGAGATTACCCCCTAAAAACAAATTTACAAACTTTACCTCTTTATAATGTAAGTATAGATATAGATTATTATCATTATCATCATGATCAACCCATCGCCGACTCAGTACTGAGCATGGGTCTCCTCTCAGAACGAGAAGGTTTTACCACCTTTAAGAACATTATGGATTGGAATTAATTGGAGGGGAAAAGGGAATGTAAGTCATGATTAAAATGACTAATATTCTTTTTTTTAAAAGTGTCTATTACTTTCGTCATTGGCATTAAGCGAAACCGTGGTTCACCGCTCAGAGCGTTTGCCGTGAACCCAGAAGACACGCTGGTGCGAATGCTGCCGGTTGCGCAATTTTTGATATGTATTTAAAAAATATTTAGACCTTGAAGCGTAGGTAAAAACATGAGGCAATCATATTCATCAAGCTACCATAATAATAAAAATTATAAAATTATTATGGAGAACTCTCGTCGTGAGGAAACCTATCGGTATGCCACCTATAGGTTTCCTCACGATATTTTCCTTCACCGATAAAGCAAGTGATATTTAATTGCTTACAACGTACATAAATCTATCAATTAGAGGTATCGAAATCTCCAAACTTCCGAATAGAAGACCTTACAGGTCTTTAGTATCACCACATTTAATAAGTATCTATTTACTTAAATTTTTCTTAAGATAGAAGTTGAACCCTGTAACGAATATTTTAAAGCCTTATAGGATTCCATCGAGCTTACTAGATATTGTTTACGGGAGAGCCTAATAAAGATAAATGCTCAACCTGATTGTAATGATTAATGATCGCGTACAGCAGATTGGACGTGGGTTCTTTTTGTGTAATTTTATTAGAATTTTCACCTGAAACACAAGCAATTTTACATGAAAAATTGCTTTGTTTCCAACAACACTTTTTGATTGAAACAAAATATATCTATCTAGTAAATGACGCGGGTTTCTAATTTGTTGTGTTGCTTGTGTTATTGGTACTGATTCTTTTATTTATATTTTATTCAAATATAAGCCTTTGACTGCAATCTCACCTGGTGGTAAGTGATGAAGTCTAAGATGGAAGCGGGCTAACCTTGAAGGGGTATGGCAGTTTTCATTATACCTATACTCCTTTTGGTTTCTACACGGCATCATACCGGAACGCTAAATCGCTTGGTGGCACGGCTTTGCCGGTAGGGTGGTAACTAGCCACGGCCGAAGCCTCCCACCAGACAAACAAGATAAACTATTGAAACTAGAGTTCTCTATCTATTTGTCCTGCACATTGCCACTTCAGCTTCACAACCCATTGAGCTATGTCGGTTACCCTATTTCTCCTACAGTTCTCGTCAATTCTGATTTGATCACGTAAAGAAACTCTAAGCAGGCCCTCTATCGTTTGGCTATATGTGCAAACTTGAGCATTAAAACAAGGCAATTAAAGGCCATTTTACTTTAACGCTAAAGTGTTTCGACTCTCAAATACTATCGACGTTGGGAGAAGTAAAATCTTATACTAAGGGCACTGAGCTTGATATAATATGGTGGTTAACTTGGGACAATTACGACATTGCAAGTAAAATTACAGGCAATACAATAATATGATTTCAAAAGGATTCGCAATAAAGCACTTAATCCCCACAATAGAGCTGAAATGATTCGTTTTGCTTTAATTATCAACGCGCCTGAATATTAATTATTACGCGCCGCTGTAAATGACTTTAATGACAAAGTTTTAATGATTGGCCGGGACACAACATTTACTATATATCAGTACTAACTAATGCCCGCGACTTCGTTCCCGTGGATTTTTAAAAATCCCATGGGAACTCATTGATTTTCCGGGTTTAAAAGTAGGTAGCCTATGTGTTAATCCAGAGTATAATCTATCTCAATTCCAAATTTCAGCCAAATCCATCCAGTGGTTCTTGCGTGAAAGAGTAACAAACATCCATACATCCATACATATATACAAACATACATACAAACCTTCACGTTTATAATATTAGTAGGATTTCACTCCAATTATGCGGAACTCTACGATCAATCAGGTGACAGTCTGCGGTGCGATGAACGATTCAGAATTACCAAATACACCCTCTTGCAAATAAAACGGATAATTTTGCTTAAGGACGTGTTATGATGGAAATCGAACCCGGGACCATCCACTAATATCACCACAACACTTACCACTGTGCCAGGGAAGACGTCAAAATCAATCAATCAATCGAATGGAATAAAAATCTCCTAGGTAAACGCGTCCCATCTTAGGCCACATCGTCACTTTGCGGTATGTGCTGTAATGAATAAAAAGTTATATTTTTTAGGTGCCAGTTTTTTGCAAAGGAGTGTAATTCACTCTCAGTGGATTACGTTTTGGAAATAAACACGAGCGTTTACGGGTTGGGTGAAAAGTGACATATCAGCTTGTCACACCGCGCCGTCGCAACATTTTATACTGTGGCTAGCTCGTGCGGTCTATCAGGCCCCCAAAGTTGCTAACTGCGATTGCTGTTTTAACAAAGTCATTAGTATAGTTGATCGTTGGAGTTGTGTAGTTTCTCTGTTGAACCTCTGCTTTCACTATGTATGTGAAGAGGATTGACGCCGGCAGGTGCTACGAAGACCAAGAAAACGCTATGCTAATTCTGTTTCAGAACAAATTATTTCTTATAGTACAGAGTATTTCTATGTAAATATTGTCTGAAGGTGCCTATTTTTTTGCAATGGGGTGTCATTCGCTCACAGTGGATTACGTTTTGGAAATTATCACGAGCGTTTACAGGTTGGGTGAAAAGTGACATATCAGCTTGTCATACCGTCGCAACATTTTATACTGTGACCATAAGCTCGTGCGGTCTATCAGCCCCCCAAAGTTATTAACTGTGATTGCTGTTTTGACAGTAATTTATATAATAAACGGGCGAATAAACAATTCGTTTGGTAAAATGTATAATGGCACAGGTATATGATACGACATATTTTGCACAGAATCTAAATATTTTACAAAAGGAAAAGGTGAGACTGACTGACTGATCTATTAACGCACAGCTGAAACAGGTAGTTAGCTGTGCGTTAGACGGATCAGGCTAAAAGGCGTGCAGATTGCAGATAGATAGATTGCTATAATTATGACGTAGACATTCAAAAAAAAAAGAATTTTGAAAATTTAAAGGAGGTATAATTAATTATAGGGGTTTGAAAGTCTATTAATTTACTACACACACAAATTTTTTGTGCGTCGATAGATCAGTCAGTTTTTCCTTCTATATCCTAAGTATTTAGATTTAGAAGATTTGGAATAAAATTGAATAAGTTGAATTCATGTCTAATTTAATCAAAACAGTTCATTCTAAAAAAAATATTATCTTTTAACAGGTTTGTTACACAAAATATCTTCTCGCACCGACTCGGGTCGACCCAAAACACGATATTCACACGATATTAGGCCGATATCTAATTTTGTGATATGAATGGGGCGCCGCGATCTGGGGCATAATGAAAAACCCCGATCACTGCGCCCCACGAATAATTATATCGGTCGTTTTGCTGCGGGATGGAGGGTTAGTATTTTAACCGACTGCGCTGTCACAAATGATGATACTGTTTTTCATTTTTGGAATTCCGTACACAAAGGATGCCAACGGGACCCTGCCACTAAGCCTCCATTGTCCGTCCGTCCATCCTTCCTTCGGTCTGACTGTCTATCGGCGGTCTGTATCTCGTGAACCGTAATAGATGGAGAGTTAAAGTGCTCAATAAATGTGTAGTTCTATTGCAACAAATAAGTACCTAATAAAAAATTGTGTGATAGAGAGAGAGAGAAAAGTCGCGGGAATCATCTAGTAGAAAATATTCATATTTCTATTCAAAGATTTTCTTCAAACGAACAACATAATAAGTAAGTTAGGGCAGGCTTAAGAAAAGTTTAACTCGAAACTCCTTAATATCTTTAACTGGGATTTGATGCATTCAAATAAATTCGCATAAAACGTCCGCGACCAACCGGATGAAGTAAAATAATAAACAGGCAACGCTGAATTTCCGTAATACAAGTGAACAGTGCAAGAGATGGTTACCAGAAAACGAATGTTAGAAAACTATTCATAGAGAACTAAACAGATTATCCAATATATCTATTGGATGTCTATCGACAGGACAGATAGATTATTAGATTACAACAAAGGGTTATTCAACGGGCCAACAAGGACCAACAAATTCCTGAAAAGCCGACAATGCATTGGCGGTTCCTCTGCACTGATACTGCAAAATGTTTATGGGCGGCGGTAATCACTTAACATAAGGTGATCCACCCGCTCGTTTGGTCGCTATTTTATTTCCCTGCAAGTCCCTGCAAGAGACATGTCCAGCGGTGGGCGTCTATCAGTTGATAACGATGATGATGAAAATGATAGAGTTACAATAAGCAAAAGATCGAAAATATTAAAACGTATTTAGTGGAATTAGTTTAATTAGATTGGTATGGATCAGGCCTAGGTTGTTGGCGTGAGGTTCTTCAGATTTTACAAAGAAATCGGTCTATAGTGCGAGTAGTAAATATTGTATTTATCGAATTCCTATTTTTCATCTTTTAGGTTATTATCTTTCGCGTAAAAAAAGTTTTTATGATGCAACTTTTTTTTCTAACTAAAAAACTAGGCACTTGGCCACTCGCGTATCTGTAATACGTATAAAATAGAGATCCAAAGCAATGCCAGTTGCTAAAAACTTTGGCGTTCATTATTTTTTCAACAATATTTTTTCCAAAAACAGTCGAAGAACCTCATAAGTTTAAAATTTTAAAATATATATTTAACAAGGTACCTATCTCAACGAATTATTTTTTTCAACTCCACTTTTTATTTTTAGAAGGTACGCGGAACGTACTTTATTTATTTATATAAACAACTTAATTAACTGTTAACAAAATTACGAACAGGAAGAATATAGGATACACTTTATAAAACAAAGGGCTTATTAATTTATTTTTAATATTATAAATATTATACCTCTGTGTAACGGTAATAGGTTTTAGTAACTGTATTTTCAACTTTCCACTTCTAGAGTGTTCTAGCTGAGAACACTCTCGATCGAGCCACCTTTCAAAGAAAATAAACTAAATTAAAATCGGTTCATTCGTTTAGGCGCTACGATGCCACAGGCAGATACACAGATACACAAATACACAGACACACAGGATACACGTCAAACTTATAACACCCCTCTTTTTGGGTCGAGGGTTAAAAAGATTGTGAATAATTAATTCACAGCTCCTAGACTAGAAAAGTTGCCGGTCTGATTTTCGATTTGTGAAGTTTAAAATTGCGATAACTGCGAGCCGGGCTCCTGAGAGGATTTAATATTTTCTTCACCGAGTAGGGCGGGCGGGCTTCGGGCGGGCTGAGGGCGGGCGCCGCAAATCTCAGGTGTTTTATTTTCTGATTTCATAAACGCTCAAGTGGTTTAAACTTGTGATAGAACTCGATTTATTATTATTTTCTTACTTTTTCCTGTTCGCCGTTTATACAAGCTTTATTTATGCTTTCCAAGCAATTTCGTGAAACGCCTTTTTAAGAATACTTCCTACTCTTACTATGACAACCGATTTAGTTTTGACTCGCAAAACGTTGATTAATTAAATTTGTAATAGTTTTTGGCAAGAGCATAATCATCATCATCATCAGCCTGTGGGCGTCCACTTTTGGACATAAGCTTTCCCTAAAGAGCGCCACCACACCTGGTCCTCAGCCTGTCTCATCCAGCCACTTCCCGCCAGCCGCTTTATATCGTTGGTCCATCGTGCTGGAGGGCGTCCCATACTACGCTTGCTTGTACGCGGTTTCCACTCAAGGACTTTCCGGCTCCAACGGCCATCATCTCTATGACAGGCATGGCCTGCCCACTGCCACTTCAGCTTGCTAATAGTTTGGGCCGTGCCAGTGACCTTGGTTCTCCTGTGGAGCATACAAGAGCATAATGCATTTGATAAATAGGGATAGCTTTAAAGAATAGAACTGAACCGATTTAAGATGTATTCTTGTACTAGTTGGCCTAAATTCACATGAACTAATCATGGTATAGAGTTTGATACAATAATTACACAGTACCTTGAATAAATGATTGATCACATTACGGTTATTGTTGTAATCAAGTCAATAGCGTTGATGCGTCGCATGTATGCATGCTCGGGTAAATGACTAATGTTTAGTCACTTACCACCAAATGAGATCGTTGACAAGGGTTTACATGTTGTAAAGAAAATAAGCATTTAAGGTTACTAACATGAGAAACGTAGTTTATACTCTAATAAGTCTAATATTATTCGTGTAGGGTATTATTTTTATTCCAAAACGTATACTTAAAGCTGGCTTATGGAATATTTCAAATGTCAGAGTGTCCCCTAAAATGTTTTCCATCGGGGAGAGGTTATAAAGGATATACAAAGAGCTAGTGTCCATTTCTATGTCTCTACGTGTAATTAATAAATAAATTAAAACGCACCGAATAAAATTCACCTGTTAAACGAAAGTGAAAGAATAAGTGAAGTAGAAAACATACCTGGGCACCATCTTTTCTACCGAGGTAATCAAAGGCATCAAAGCTTTTGAAACCGATGGTCTAACATTCAAAGTAATTAGGAAATTCTGCGTTCAATGATTCACTGACCAACCAAGTCAATCTTGCTTATTTAACCTTTACGGTCTAACTTTTTGATAGTAAAAATATATATTATAACAAGCACATGACATAAAATTCCATGATTTCGACAAGAGCAACCGCCGTATTTCTCGATAGTGCAGGCATTCCGAACCAGTGGTATATTCACTTGGCAATTCGAAATACGAGTATGTGGCGATGTGGAAGTAGAAAGGCGTGTATAAATGACCTAACTTTAAAAGTCGCTAGCTCTCAGTCCGTTATGAATAAAAAGGGCCGATACACTATCATCGGCGCCGAATCGCGGAGGCCCTGTAAATATTTACCTTTAGTGAGAGTCTAGGCCCCCCGCAGCGCCGGGGTCGGGGTAGCTCATAACAATGTATTGGATATCGGATTTGAATTAACTTGCGAAAAGGGCAATATTTGTTCTAATATTATCAATTTATTTTATCCAAGGTGAATATTACAGTAAAGACCGGTCAAAGTGTCTGGACATTCAACTCGCGTGAAACTGCTACTTTAAGGCTCATTCATGTATTTTGCAAAATAATATTTTGCGAAAAATTCCGTAAAAAATAAAAATAAATCGTAAAACGGTTTACGAAACCTTACAATAATTTGAAAAAAGTCTCACGTGTAGTACCTTATATTTTTTTAAACAAACGATTTTGAGAATTGAAATCGAGCGAGGGAACTTTCGGTTTATTCTGAATCAAACCACGACTCACTTTAGCCTAATATTTGACGATATGTCAAATAAACAGGCTAAAGTGACGTGAAATAGGACTTCCTGCGTCAAATGCACTAACATTCATACGTTGAAGCCTCGACGCTTTGTTAGAAGTTCCCCTGTCGTGAACTATGCTTATACTTAAAGAAGTAAGGAGACTTACAAGTATTATGAATATCACTCACGATAGTTTAAATCCAAAACAAATGATGCTCTGCTACAATCTTGCTTTACAGAAGATAATTCCTATAGAATTTAGTGAATAATTGGAACGGATTTCCGTATTCCGCGTGTCGTGTGAGCGTTTAATGCAGACGCTGCGGGTGTAATCCACACGACACATGGATTTGCATTGTTAGTGATTACATTGCGGTGTGGAATATTGTCTAAAATGTTGCATTATCATATTTGTTTAGTAGAGTGGTGGTAGCCTGGTGGTTAAGACGTCGTCGACCTCTGATTTGGGTACTGGGTTCGATCCCGGGCACGCATATCTAACTTTTTGGTGTTATATACCTTTTAAGCAATTAAATATCACGTATGCTTTAACAGTGAAGGAAAACATCGTGAAGAAACTTGCGCGCTTGAGAGTTCTCCATAATGTTCTCAAAGTGTGAATTGGGCAGACTTTACACACCTTAATGATAACCCTATGAAGAATTCTCAGACAGGATGTTTCTCTTCACCGTTATAGCTTGTGATACCAGTTAATAGCGTAAATTGCATATAACTCCAAAAAGATAAAGTCGTGTGTTGCCTCCAAACAGATTATTATCACTTGAAGAAAATCCTATATACTAAAAAAACAGCCAGACAGACAGACAGACAACAAAGTGATCCTATAAGGGTTCCGTTTTTCCTTTTGAGGTATGGAACCCTAACTATCTTGATTCTTGTATTTCGATTACAAAATCCATAATAGACTTTGTTCGTCCAAGTAAAAGGACATAGCCATTTTGGTTCCCCGCAAAACACTCTTTTACAGCACTCCAACTGAGGGTTCTCCCCAACAAATCACCATAACATCGGCGCCAAAAGTAATTCCAGTTCCGAACTAGCCAAATGTTATCTAACCTTAACAGTAGGCTTAGTGTAAGATTTCATATCTCACTAGAGATGGACCATTTCACAGGTAGCATGTGAAAAATCACGCGAAAAGCCTTTTCATATGTAACTCATGCTACCTTACTTAAAGTAGCCTGTGTAAAATCAGAAGAAAAATCTTACAACGTTTGAGAATTATTATTAATCGAGCTTTATTGTTTAAATTCATCAATTTATCATCAATCACCAATCCGAGCTAAGAGCGCAATAGCGAAAACGCTCGTATCGCTGCGTGTTAGAAAGCATCTATTTAGATAAATAAAATTATGCCACCAAGCAATAGTTTACTACAGACATGAAACATAATTCATTTTCCGTGAAAAGACAACCTGTGAAATTTCAGCACTTTGAATAACCACTGTTATCAGCGCTATGACCTTGATCATGTCAGTTCAATCGTTAATTGTTCGAAAATTAAAAAATCACTTTCCGTAAAAAGTGCCTGTGAAATCACTGTGAAGAAAAATTATAACTTCACCCAGTAAAATGATTTGTAAGTAGCAATAATGCCCCTATCTGCATAAACGATGACAGAATTTTAGCATTGTAACACTCTACGATTAAAGTAAAATATACCTTAAGCGTCTTGTTTTAAAACTCAATTTTGTCCATACATCTACAACGTGCGGTCCAAGAGGAAAACTTGCGAAGTTAAATAAAAAAGTACTGACTTTTCAACGTTGAATTTCAGTTGTATAGGTCCATTTTACTTTGAGGTTTTCGACGCTCGAATCCTGTCAACGTTGGTGAGATATAAACTTATACTAACCTTAACAGGAGACAAAATGGTGGTGAGAAAAGGAAAGTTAAATTAATTGGAATCTTCTTGGAGTTTAATAAAATTCTCCGGAACGAAACAAAGACATCAGAGAGAGAGCCCACGAGGACCAGGCCTTCGTTATTTTACAAAAGTTAATTAGTTAAGTAAGTTAAGTAAGGTAAGTAAGTTAGTTAGTAAGTTAGTTTCTCGCATATTGTCCTCAACACCATCGGGAGGAACGATCAGCGACTATGAAGTTTGGATCATAGTGGCATTTGGAGATAACTGATAACAAAGGTGTAAAAAATCTTACGAAATTTAGAATGGAGATAGATTATACCCACTGATACTTTTCTCCCGGAAAATTAAAGGGTTCCTGCGGGATTTTTCAAAAACCTATACCCACGTGAACGAAGTCGCGGGCATCAGCTAGTAAAATAATAAAATAATATCCATTTAAACGCTCAACATCAAAGCTTTAACTTAACACAATAAATATCCGCTGAAACTAAATAACGGGCCAACACAGTCGGAACTGTGGTTCATAGAGTTAGTGGATTAGTTTACGCCAAATTGTTCAAAGGGTTAACGCGAGCGCGTTTAGGTGTTCATTACGAGCCATCGATTTAATTGGAAAATGTCCCCACTGTTTATATTAGGTTAATAAGTCGCGCTAACACCATCCATTCAATAAATTATTATTTGTTGCTAGTAGCATAATTACTTTTCCACAGATTGTAAACTTGACACGACTTTGAGAACGATATGGAAAACTCCCAGGCCTGCTGGTTTCCTCATGATGTTTCTTTCACCGTTGAATCAAGAGTATTAAAAATGATAAATAATTAAAAGTAATTTCTTAAAAAAAATTAATTATGATGTAATTTTAACTGTAAGTTAATTTTTATGTTAATTTTTTTGTCTATTTAAAAATATGAATGATCGTAAGATTACTTAGTAATAGTTGTTTAATGTAATGTTGTTAATAACGCATAGTACCTATATAATGTGAAAACCAAATGCAAAATAAAGAGTGAAAACTTATAACTGAACTGAGGCTTATTTTTTTTTTTCTTAAAACTCACATAACCCCAAATGCCAATCCGCACTGGGCCAGCACAGCATTAAATAACCTAATAAACCCCTATTCATCTGAGAGGAGACCCATGCTCAGTAGTGAGCCGACAATGGGTAGATCATAATGAGGATGAATGTTATAAACGCGAAACTGTGTATGTCTATCTGTCTGTCAGATAACTTTTCACCAACCCTATGTTACCAATAAAATTTCCAAAAACCATTTTTAGTGAGTCCCCACGTCTTAAAAGAAAACTTTTGACAAAATTTCAAGTTTCTAACCTAGTTTAGGCTGCGTATTGATAGAACAGTCAGTTAGTCAAGACAAATCTTTTAAATGTATAAATTCTACACTTAAACTTCGCAGAATCAATCTATCCTTTGGTTAAAACCAAATGAAAACCCCTACAGTAGTTTCTGAGAGACCGTACTTAAAATGTCCGACCTCAAATTCTTTTGGTATGTCAGTAGGTTCCTACATCTATATTGAAAGTCTTAAACGATATTAAACGTCAGAGATTCCACAAGACATCGCCGACCCAGGGTATTCGCATTCCCCACTGGACATTTTATAAATGCAGTCTCAGTACTGAATTTAAGTTGCTAACCGATCTCACATTAGAGATACGCCATTCGCTCCGTCGAACCGCACAGCTCGTAGAAAGATATTTTTTTTATTTTTAAGACAGTGTTTTTACCTACACTTCAATAATACATATCAAAATTTGCGGAACCGGCAGGATTCGAATCTGCGTCATCTGGGTTTCGCGCCCAACGCTCTGACTGATAAGCCACGGTTCGCTTACTGCCAGTGATGTGATATTATGTTCACTCAATAGGTACTATTGAAGTAGTTAAACTTTATATTTTTCATTACTCTATCTCTCTTTCTCTCTCCATAGTAATTACATAAATAATGGAAAAGATTTTCTTGCCAATCCGCACTTGGCCAGTGCAGTGTGGTGGATTATGACCAAACCCTTTTCATTCTAAGAGGACATCCGTACTTAGTAGTGAGCCGGTGATGGGTTGATGATGATGATGAAGGGTTTCCTTGGGATGCTTTCGTTAATTTTTCGACTTTTGTTCATAATTAAGTATCAGAACTTGTTTTTGGTGAAAATATGACGTAAAAATGTATTTTGTGCGGTGCGGATGTTCGTGCGGCGCGTGTATGATGTGCGATCAGCATTATATAGAGTAGTTACAATGCGGACAGGATGCTTTTTAGCATTGTCTGTTTTGACCCACTTAGCTGAACAAATGGATGGTATTTCACAAGCATCTGCTTATCATGTTAAGCAGTTTTTAGAGTGCTCTTACTTCTTCATCTTTTTTACCCGACTACGGCAAAGCCAAAAGGAAGGGTTATGGTTTTAGCAGTCTTGTAGGTTTGTATTTATGTGTGTTCCCCCGTAGCTCCTAAACTGCTAAGCCGATTTTGATGAATGAGGTGTCAATCGCTTCATTATTATGGTCCGGTTGACATAGGCTACATTTTATACGAAAAATCGACCTAACGGATGTTAGGTACATCCACAAAAGTGAGGGTCTAAAAATTTATTTTACTATTGTGTCGAGAGGGATATCAAATGAAAGAGGAAAAAATAGATATTATTACATTAGAGTATATATGTATAGTACAGTGTTAAAATACACCGAGCGTCAGAAAAACAATTTACTATGTCTGACGCTTCCAAAATCAATAATCGCTATCTACTCGTATCAATAGTTCGCTGGTAGGAATCGGGCTTTAGTGCTGTTTAACTTTATGGGCTAGATTAATAATTAATAATTACTGGTTCAAAACATATCATGTCATGATACTTTACATGGCACGTCATGAAACTTTCATTTATTAAAAAGTTAATTAATATTTATGATAGCACCCTTAAGCTCGGTTTAATTAGGGTGCGGGCCACCCTGTCCGCCAGTGTTCCACAACGCGTCCATTTTCGGATAAAGCACTATTATTTATTTAAAGCCTTATTAACAGGCTCGAAGCGTGATGGTAGCGAGACGAGGTTTCTGTAGAAGGAATACATATAAGGAACATTCATCATCATCATCATCATCAAACCCATCGCCGGCTCACTACTGAGCACCTTCTCTAAGAATTAGAAGGATTTGGCCGTAGTCCACCATACTGGCCAAGTGTGGATTGGCAGACTTCACACACCCTTGGGAATATTATGGAGAACTCTCAGGCATGCAGCCTGCAAGTGTCTCTCCATAGTGCTCTCACGATATTTTCCTTCGCCGTAAAACCAAGTGATATTGCTTGGTCAAAGGTTCCGTGATCAAACCCCAGGCCACCCAAATAGAAAGCCAATTTCATAACCACTAGCTTTCTTCACTTTTTAGCTTTTTTCACTAGAATGATTAATATCTTCTATACCTATTAGCTTATATGCGCTTCGTCTGCATGGAAAATTTCAAAGCCCTACTTTACCCCTTTAGAAGAAGAATTTTCAAAAATACTTTTTTAGCACGTTATAATAGCTCCCTGCATGCTTTTCAAACCGAAACGTCCAAAAGTTTGAGCTGTACATTAAAATAATAATTATGTAGATCAGTTAGTCAGTCATCTTTTCCTTATATTTTCCACATTCAACATTCCATATTTGTATAACATCCAAATCTTCAGCTATTTCTTTTTCTACATCGAACCGGATGAAGCCGGCCAAAGCCGGTTAAATCTCGATTATACCGGCAACAACCGGGGCTCGATTATAAACACTCGCTCGACAGTAACGCGATTTAGGGCTTTCTACCGGCGATCTTCGCCTTGGACTCAAATTATAAGAAAAAGCGAATGAATCAAATAATAGTTATTAGGATAGGGATAGGGAAATTTCAAAGTCGCGTCATCGATAAATGTCAATAGTGCTCGGAATGGCGACAAAGTATGTGAAAAGTAAACTAATGTAAAATTTTTGATATTACAATTAATTTGAAAATCAAAAACAATAAGACTACTGTTATTTAATAGTTTTAAGTTTTCTCTTCTGTCGGCAGTCCTCACTCACTGCCAATACTTTTGTTTTTAAGTTATACCATCTTAGTCATCGCGCATCCACAGATATACATATGCCTAATATTTTCTATTAACTTTACCTATAAGTTAGCCTAATGAAATTAACAAGCTAAATTAATATAAATAAAACACGACATAAAACGTATCTTGGCTGTAGGTCGGGACTTTATGACTGAATACAGATTTTACTTTTACGGTAACTCACTTTTTAGACATTACATATTTTCACTAAAGCTTAATACAAAGTTTGAAAATATATTTAAAAACAACGAAAAAAATTATTGAGGTGAGTAAAGGGTGCCACAGTGCATTATGGATTAAATTGTATTCTACAACACTGAAAAAAATATAGTCTAGATACGAAGATATGTATTTTATTTCGTTACGTCGATTCTCCTTGATTAACCTATTCGATGCTATTGCATTCAAAAACCAAATAAATGAAATTAAGGATCATAGCACTGTAATTGGAAGTTAAATCACAATAATTTCACAAAAGTACCGGCAATAAAACGCATTACTGAATAACGCAATTTGTAAACTATATGGAATCGTAATGGATGCGTATATCATTATTATGTCATGAGAAATAAATGACAAATAATTAATGTCGAAGAGTATTTTATAGAGTGCAATTAATTGTAATGACTCCACATCTTAAAAGCCAATGATTTAATTACGCAAGTAGAACTCGTACCACAGTTTTACGACATCGTAAAACTGTGCTCATACCTAGCTTGAATTAATAATCTTTTTGATAAACTATAGTTTCTTATCGTCGTCTAGAACGGTTAATTCGGTCGTACACACACAAACACACACACAAAATTTAATTAAGTAATTTAAATTATGTAGGTACACTCATATTATGTAACAACAGATTTTTGATCAATAAAATATTCATTTTATTTCTATTCCGAACTAGTGGCATTGAACCTCAGCATTGAACTTATAATGGTAGATTTTTTTGATGATTCAAAAGGACTTGTTTATTTGAACAGAATCACACTAATATTATAAAGGCGAAAGTTTGTATGTGTGTGTGTGTGTTTGTTACTCCTTCACGCAAAAACTACTGGACGGATTGGGCTGAAATTTAGAATGCAGATAGATTCTACTCTGGATTAGCACATAGGCTACTTTTTATCCCGGAAAATCAAATAGTTTCCCGGAATATCAACAGTAGATTTTTAAAAAACTACATCCACGCGAACGAAGTCGCGACCATCAGCTAGTTTTTTTATATTTGTGTTTCTTATAACCTGGACCGCACCCGAAAGTTAAGGCCGTACGACTTAGAGTCTCCCTTGTGTAATTTCACGGAATGAGCTCCTAAGCAGGGCCTTCGCTTGTCTGACTCGAGAGCCCTTAGTTGTCTTAATTAGTGCTCACCTGAAACTTTCCACTTACCAAATAATAGCTTTGTGCCTTGCTTACGATGCACTTTATACTTATTCCATGGGATTACTATTAAGGTCGAGAACGTCTTAACTCAAGTTTGTTCTAGTGATTCAGTTTTCTGTAAGTATATAAATATCAGCTAAAATCTGACTTTGTGTGTGTCATTTTTAAGGTTCCATACTGAAGGGTGATAAAAGCGGTATATCCTAGTGGTTAAGACGTCGGTTTAATAGTCGGGGGGTTGGGGGTTGGATTTTGAGCACGCACAATCTATCTTTTCAGAGATATATGTATTTTGAGCACTGGTGTTAACTATGAAAGCATCTGCATCGTGAGAAAACCTGATCATCATCATGATCAACCCATTGCCGGCCCACTACCGGGCACGGGTCTCCTCTCAGAATGAGAAGGGCTTAGGACAAAGTCTACTACGCTGGCCAAGCAAATGCGGTTTGGTAGATTTCACACACCTTTGAGAATTCTTTCACTTTCAATTTTCACACATCGTTATCGAACGGCATTCCGAACCAGTGGTAAATTATTTGACCATTCAAAAGCACTTGTAAAAGTCTATTTGAATAAAAATCTATTCTATTCTATTCTATGTAGAACACTTGTGTTTTCTTTCACCGTTGAAGTAAATGACATTTAATTGCTTAATACAAAGGTGCGTACCCGGAATCGAACCCCCTCCTGAATAAAAGGCCGACGTCTTAACCATTAGACTTACCTTAAGATCACCGCTTAGAGAAGATACAGAACTTATTGAGATTTATTTTTGAATAATTTATAAGAATCTCGGAACTGAAGAAAGTAAATGTAAGTACCTCAAGTCAAGGATTCATGTTAAATATTAGCTCGTCTAATCGAACTTCAGAACTTGTTCTTTGAAACAACGACTAAAGATGAAATAAGTACATTGAGACAAAAAGTTAAAGAAGACCAAACTAGAAACGAAAGAAATCAAAACAGCGATTGAAGGTATAAGGGGAATAATAAATTTTTATTTGCCGTGGGAGTTCGGCGATACACGTTTTGAATGGCAAACGTTTCCTAACGGACAGGGAGCTGGTTGAAACTTTTAAAGGGATTTTTCCATTCCATTCCATACAAGGAACCAAAAGCTTAATTTGCTATAATCCGCTAAACCAAAGAAATCTGTATGGTGCAACATGCCGCCCGCCCTCCCACTGATAAAAATGCAGGAAAAGCCAGCCACCAAGCAAACCACACGCACCACCACCACGCAGCGCCACACAGATCCCAACACCACTCGACGCACGTTTCGCCCCGACACCGAAGCATCCTCAGGAGATCTAGACCTTGCAATGCCTAATTGCAATGCAACAATCTTTCCACGAGCTCTCGAAACATAAACGAAGGAAAAAAATAATCGTTTCAAAAGCAAAAATTAAGTTGTCTTCGTTTAACATTATCACGTAGCGCCCGACGATGGAAAATATTTCCTTAGGCCTCTTCAATTTGGAAATCGGAGTCCCCTTTATAAGTGCTTCACGGTTATTAGAACAGATTTAGCCATTTACGAAAAAGTGTTGTTTTTGTTTACAATAACTCGAGTTTGAGCAATTTGAATTTTTGAATATTATTTTTTGAGCTATATCGGTTACTCTGGCTAAGACTACGGATCTCTTCTTTTTAATATGATCACAAAGAAAAAATCCGATTGTAAGCTAGAAAAAGAAAGCTGTTTTATTGAAACAAACTTTTAGAAATACTTTTCAATCGTCAAAAGAATCTTACCACTTGCACTGCAGGTGCCGAATGTCTTGGAAGGTGAAAAACGTAATCTGAAATTACATTATCTTATTATTTTAAGACATTATCATTTCGGATGTTTAAAAAATATTTGACAAGGACCAAGGAAAGTGATTGACTAAAATAAGCTTCAATAATCAATTCAAGCGGCAAAAAAAAACCTTATTTCATCGCGAAGTTTCAGGAATAAATCATTCAAGTCATAATTTAAGTGGAATCTGATTATGCAAAGGTGGGCGCGGCACGGGCGAACGTGTAGATTGGCACGATCGTTATTTAGAAAGAGACCGAATTCTGTCGAGCAATTTGATCAAACGATCAATTCGAATGTGCCAAAATAATTATACCGACTTAATTTCAGAATTTCAAAACTCTTTATTTCACTTACGCAAACGGCTCGAGGCTCCGGCAAAAACCTTTACAAAGTTAACTATTCATTTTACATATTAACTTAAGTATAATTTAATATTTTTTATGATTACCACTTTGTACGTATCAGCTATTTGATGCAGCTTTTCCATAATGGGCAGGTCATTGGCCGTTCTATTCATAGTTTGAACGCCTACCTACTAACGTATGTATAAATTAGATGTCATCATCATCAACCCATCACTACTGATTACGGGTCTTTTTTATAATGATAAGGGTTTTGGCCATAGCCCACCCTCCACCTACCACTGACTGTGGAATGTGGATTGGCAGACTTCACACAGCTTTGAGAACATCATGGAGACTTTCCAGGAATGCAGGTTTCCTCGCAATGTTTTCCTACATCGTTTAAGAATATGTGGTGTTTTATTCTTTAAAAAAAAAGAGACATTGTATATCATAGTGATACGTCGTTAATATTCTATATGTCTCATAGATATAATAGTCAGTGCCACACAGTACAGTTCATGCTGTCAGTGGACCGGCTAAGGCCCTCAAACATTGGAAAAATATTTACCGTCTCCAGGCGGTTGAGCCGTGATATTGGTACTCATAGGCCGAACGTCGCCTGGCCGAAAATTAAATTCGCAAATGGATCCAAAGTTAACGGTCGAATTGTATAAGAAATTGATTAATGCTATCCAGCAAGATCAAACAATTAGTGAATTGAATTATCTCGGATATAAATTCCCTAATTCTAGAGCTCGCCTGTTTTGTTGAGTTGAAGTTTTTGGATTCGGATGACTTCGAACAAAAGTTATATTGGATAATGAAATTTATTAATATCAGCTGTTTCATTTCTTCGTTTTTAGGGAACCGTACCCGAGCCCTACCAACGGGACCCTATTACTAAGCCTACGCTGTCTGTCCGTCCGTCCGTTTGTCAGCGGGCTGTATCACATGAACCGTAATAGACAGAGTTAAAATTTTCCTAAAGTTATAGCGGCAATAGAAATACCTACATAGTATTTCTATTGCCGCTATAACAAAAAATAATAAAAACTTCAAAATGAAAGTGTTATATCTTGTAAGATGGTACAGACTACAGAACCCTTCCTGTGAAAGTTCTACTCACACTTGACCGATTTCCTGTTGGTCTTTTGGTAATAAATCATTTCTAAAATATTTCTGATGTGGTGCGAGCCCTCGGCCGTGACTAGTTACCACCCTACTGACAAACCAAGCATTCATCTTCTATCGAAATAACTATTATAATATCATGACAAAACTACTCAAATACCAACTACTAAGTAAAACAATTAATTAATTCATGCAATTGTGTAATAAATACGACACAAATAAGAAGTTTTGATTAACGCCAGCGTTACCCGGTCTAGTGATGTACATAAGGATAGTTATTTTTATCGACAAATTCGTTCGTATTGGTACACGAATAAAACAAACCCAATCATATTTTTACCGTGGGGAAAAAAACATGTCCTGTTTATTGCAAAGTATTTATTTTTCGTATTAGTAAGGCTTCCGTTTGATATTATTTTCTTTCACCCAGTAACGATGTATCCTAATAGGTATTATAAATGCGAAAGTGGGTGAATTTGTATGTAATTTATCCTTATTTCACGGCCGCGCAACAGAGTGAAGGATCGATGTGGTTTTTTGTATGGATATATAATTTAAAGACCTGGAGAATGATAAGTATACGCGACAGGTCGAGTTGACAATCGGGGTATGAGGCAGGGGGACACTTTGCACATCCGCACGTCAACCGTGCTCGCCCGCACCGAGTAAGCGTGGAAACTGTGGCTGTGCGGGCGTTCCCACCCCGATTGCCGTCTCGACCTGTCGCGTACTATACGCAGCTTCCTAAAAAAAGGAATATAATAATATTTTCAAGGTTCATATATGTACGTATGTGAGTTTCTTTATTCCACTTATCTTCTGACAACAGATTTGGATGTATGTCATCTCATCATATTACATTGGATGTATCTTACATCATTCCGAGTGACAATGGCTATAAAGTGAAAACATTCAATATGGCAGCTGTATGGTGCCATTTTCAATCGGGAAAGTTTTCACTTTTTAGTTCGTTTTGAAAGGTCGTGGTTTTATAATTTTATAATTACGACTTGTTATTTCTGAATTCCCACGGTATTTTTAAACCAAAATCCACGCGGATAAAGTCACGGGCATCACCAAGCTTCCATTACTATCAAATCTTTTTATATCGATATAAAGTAAGGCACTATACTTATCGATGTCACAACAGTTAAATTGAATTCGCAAATGAATACCATTAAGTTATCGACTTTTCTGAATAAGAAATTGATGAATGTTCCACGCGGCTCTGGTTCGTTATGGCGATACAAAGCCTGATGAATAGATTGGTGTCGTACAAAATGGTTATAAGGAAAGTGGGATCAAAGATATAGAATACTAGATGTTGCCCGCGACTTTGTTCGCGTAGATTTAGGTTGTTTTAAATCCCATGGGAACTCTTTGATTTTCCGGGATAATAAGTAGCCTATGTCAATTTCCAGGACGCAAGCTATATTTATACCAAATTTTATACCAATAGGTTAAGCCTATGTTCGTCCCCGGAATGTAAGCTAACTCTGTACCCAAAATCGGTTAAATTGTTGGGCCGTGAAAAACTAGCAGACATACAGACGGCCACACTTTCACATTTATAATATTAGTATGGATATGGCGGATACTGATTCATCACCATCATCATCATGATCAATCCATTCTCAGCCCTCTCATACTCACATACACATACATACAGACCCGTACTCATTGTACTTACAGGTCTCCTGTCAGAATGAGAAGGATTTAGGCCATAGCCACACTAGCCCAGTAAGGATTGGCAGACTTTACACACCTTTGAGATTATTATGGAGAACTCTCAGGTATGCAAGTTTCCCCATGATATTGTCCTTCACCGTATAATAATATTTTATCAACATCTACCTCTTGTATCTTTCCTTTTGTCAGATATGTTGTTTGTCTGCAAGCTACCACTGGATCTGTGGGCATTATTGTTTGCAGCTACGGCCCTATTCTAAACAAGTCAGCGTCCCGGGGCCGGGCGGAATTAGCCCGATTGTCCCCGGGTAGCGTTCCGGACAATGCAGGCGAGTTGAGGTATATTTAGACCCGTTTCGTTGCACTACAAGTAAATACACATGCAGCATAACAGCTTTATATTTTGTTCAGTGAAATTTCGAACCTTAGTTAAAACTAGATGATGCCCGCAGCTTCACCCGCGTGGATTGGTCAGATCCTCTGCAGCATCAGGATTGAGGAATTGGAATCCAAATCTTTTATGGAACAATGTCGCAAAGTTCCTCTATCGATTAAAAAAAATTACGCAAATTGGTTCCGAAATCTCGGAGATAGTGCATAGGTAGAAAAACACAACTGCTCCATTTTTCCGAAGATTAGCCCGTTCAAACAGACAGTCACTTCAATTTTATTTATTAGTTAATATAGCTATAGATTATGTATACAAGAGTTAATGTAGTTCTATACAAACATTTTTGGAGCCGGTGCCAAATGCCAATTAGCCGCACGAACCGTCTACTCTTCATATTGTTTGTGACTCCATATTGGCATCTCATTGGCACTATACAAAAAGTCTATGCCCATGGATGACTATCATTTAACGATGACAACGACAAAGCAGGGATAGATCTGCCAATAAACTAATTGTTTCAGCCACTGGTTCTATTTCATTAAACTGCTCATTAAGGAACAGCAGTTCTATCAGTTGATCATTGTTAACAAAACAATTAATATAATATAACAATATTATCAGAACTAATATTAATTACGTTAACAAGCTAGATTCTAGACTAAGCAAGCGGTCAACTGGCTGTGGAGACTTGGAGGTGTCATATACTAGAGGCGGCTAAGTTCCGTGATGACTGGTGAACGAAAAGACAATTTTCACTTCATTGACGATGGCGCAGTGGTAAGCGCTGTGGTTTTATTAGTGGGAAGTCTCGGGTTCGATTCCCTGGCTTGAAATTTTCACTGGTCTGGTCTGGTGGGAGACTTCGGCCGTTTATCACCCTACTGGCGAAGCCGTGCCGCCAAGCGATTTATCGTTCCGGTATGCTGCCGTGTAGAAATTAAAGGGTTAAATAAAAAACTGCCATACCCCTTCCAGGTTAGCTCGCTTCTGTCTTAGACTGCATCATCACTTACCACCAGGCGAGATTGCAGTCAAGGGCTAACTTATATCTTAAAATAACATTTCATTTTTGTCATTCAAAAGGTAAATAATAATTGGCCTTTTATTTATTTTTGACCTCATACTCGTAGGTATAATAATAGTAAAATGTCTTTTGTCCCACTTGCGTAGAGATTGCTAAATTGTTATCTCCCGGCCACATTAACGGCCAACAACGCGATGTTCAACGGCGTTTCCCGTTTAACGTAGATGCAGCCATGTTCAACATGCAACGGCATGCACATTGCCGTTTGGCGTTTAACAATTTCAACCCAATTGACATTAGACGTTAACCGTTCAAGTATTGCCGCTCAGTTTAACGCGTTGAATATCGTGATAATTATGGCGTTGTTGGGCATTGACATTCATCTTAATATTAAAAAACAAAACACTCATGTCAGCAATTTCCGATAAGAAACGCCTGATGTATCTACATGGACGTAGAAAACATTTATTCTTACTATTACTAGCATTTCTAAATTCTCTGTGTATCTATGAGTTCTACATCTCTATGGTCTGTACCTCAATGCTGCGGCTGTGGCGGCGCCGTATTTGAATAACAAAGGCTGGATACATGCGCCAGTATAATTAACTTGGAGTAATTAGTTGACGTGCTGATGATGAAGATCCACTTACCAAGGAAATGACTCCTTGTAGAACTTGGCTCTTTTGAATTCTATCCATACTAATTTCATAATACAAAGTGGTAATAAGTAATAACCTGGTAATTAAGATCTTGGCTCCTTAAGTCATATCCGAGGTTATACCTACTAACGTATAATATGTCCTTGAGGTACCCGAAGGGTGACGGAAGCCTGTCCATCCGTCCGTCCGTCCGTCTGTCTGTCAGCGGACTATTTCTCGTAAACTGTAAAAGGTAGAGAGTTGAAATTTTCACTGAATGTGTATTTCCATCGCTATAACAACAAAGAATAAAAATTTCAAAATGGCTGCTTTTAAAATTAAAAAAAAGTGTTATTCCTTGTAGGTACGATGGTACGAAACCCTTTGTGTGCCAATCCGACTCGCTCTTAACCATTTTTTATCATAATATGTTACAATCTGTTACTAACTGCACTACATAACAGCATAATATGCACCACCCATGATGAAAAATTCTCCTACACTATTAATTTCAGAATTATAACATCACTGGATCTAGGTCTTAGGTGGCTAGAACCTAGATTAAGCAAAGAAAAGTAAACTCTCCTCATATATCACAGTAGTAGTGAATGGTTTATGGCGGCTAGAAAATGGCTGCGCACATCTTATTATGGCGAGGACGAAGTTCGCGTGGCCCGGTTTACTTACGACTTGGACGACAACTATTCACTTACCGAACTTGGCGAGCACTTGATGTATGAGTTTTAAGTGGATAGGGCAACCTTAGGAACTAATAGCCTTGGCGTCGCAAGGTGCTTGAATGGCGACCTCACACCAGAAAATTTGTTTCGTGTGGTGGGAGGCTTCGGCCGTGGCTAGTTTCCACCTTACCGGCCAAGCCATGCCGCTAAGCGAATTAGTGTTCTGCGTAGAAACATATCAGGGGTAAAACTTTCCAAGTCAGCCCGCTATTATCGACAAGTGTGCCAAATATCATGTCAAAAGTACGATTTTATAAGTGACTCATACTTTTGGCATGACAATTGACCCATAGAGTTAAAATGGAGAGTGAGATGTCATTTTGTATGGACTAAGTATAACCCAGACTCCACCAGAGTGGAGACGAGACGAGAGGAGAGGAGATGTGATTTAAACAACGAATTAATTTTCGTTATTCCGCATCTCGTCTAGGAGCGGAGGAGAGAGGAGGATGGCATGATCGATGCGGAGATGTGAGTTGTGCCTGAGCTTCGGTGGATACACCCCTGTTGAAAAACATCTCTTCTCGTCTCCGTTTCAGACATCACTGCACACTCCGCTCCGCTCCGGGTCTAAATTAATTTGTTATTTTAGTTCTTATATGAAAATGTTTGCCACATCCAAACTACAAACTTTAGTTTTGACTCCCTGGCCGATATTTGAGAAGTTAGACACTGCATTGATGCAGCGAGACCGCGAGTGGGCGGCGTCTGATGTGCTTACTCGGCTAAGAGCTACTAAGCGATTACTTGCCACTTGTGCTTAACTAACTTGTACAAACATACCTAACTATAGGTAGATAATAGTTCTAATTGTTATTACTAAGTTTTGCTGCTCAACGAATTGCTTGGAAATGTACCACCTGGGACCCACCGCGTTGTTATTTCAATAAAATTCCTGCCATTATCGTCACCTGGACGGAAGATCGTTTTATTTTAGACAAGCTGATGTCCGCAGCTTTACCCGCGTGGATTTAGGTTTTTAAAAATGACAACTTTTGATTTCCCAGGACAAAAGTAGCCTCTCTGTAATAACACGTCCCCGTTGATGCAACTTGTTTCTCTACCACGTAAAAACATTTAAACGGATGATCCTTTAAAAATCTCGAGGGATCACCAGGATTTAGGAATGCAATTCCTTATGGCATCAGGGTCGAGGAGTTGGGTCCTCGATGTCAACGACAAAGTGTTTACTTAGTATAGATACCTGGTTACTATTCTACGTAGGTACATATTATGAGGTATATTGTTGTCTCAATTAGATTGTCGTTTGAATAATGGTGAGCGCAGTGGTTTTGTAAGTGGGAGGTCCCGGGTTCGAGTCTCAGCAAGGGCAATGTGAGAATTTATATTTCATAAATTATTCCTGGTCTGGCTACTTACCACCCACACGATTTAGCGCAACTCCAGCACGATGACGAGTAGAAACCGATTAAGGGTAGATATATGTTTAATGAAACTGCTATAGTCCTCCCAAATTAGCCTGCTTGCATCTTAGATTGCATGATCACTTACCATCAGGTGAGATTGCAGTCAAGGACTAGTTTGTGTCAGATTTAAAAAATTCTTAAGTACTTAACGGTACAACTATAGTAACTATTCAATGAATACACCGGTACTCATCAGGAAAAGTATGTGAATTCTTTCAATCCAATCGTTAAGGGTACCAATAACAATAATCGGCCCGTAACCACGCGCCGCTGAATCTAGATAAAGGGGCACAGAATTCAAAAGCAATTTCACTTTAAAAATCGGCGCGCTTTCGACAGATCGTTCTATTTGCATCGATGTGTTTGCTCAACCAAATCGGCATTGGCTATATTCTTTGTATATTTTGAAGGCAGTGATATAAAGTTCCACTAGATGGTGCGCTTTAAAGCAACAACGTGTTCCAACTAACATCGGCATCTACACTCCAGACCTGTCCGCTTTAAGGCCGGTTTCACCAACGTAAAGTACTTAAGTGTTATCTGAGCGTGTTATTTTGGTAAGTTTTCAATACGAAAACTGTCACTACACCCTGTTTATTCCTCGGTTAAACGTCACTCTACGTCGGTGAAATCGGCACTTAGACGCAATCCGTTTGTGAAAATTAAACTTGCGCGATAACTCTAAACTATTTATCACATCTTAGGTAACTTTAGTACTTATCTATAGTCTGCTTTAACTTATCTATATTCGTAGAAACAGACTGCGTTTTAAGCGGAATACGATTAACAGTGTTCGTTCGATGTTCGTTGGAACATGTTACTATGAAATGCCCCATCTAGTGGAACATTTATCGTTGTTTGGAGGCTTTTAAAAGCTTTTTTTAAAAATTAACAATCACTTTTTTATTAATATTTTGTTTTTCAATATGTATTTAAACGGCCAGTTGGTTGCAGTGTGGATTATGGAGTCAATACAGTTGTTTTTATCGACACAGTTAATATTATCGCTCCATTTTACCATTTTTAATTAAGCCATATAAATAAGCTGTATAGATTGTAGCTACATATAGAACATACACGTTAATTGTATGTAGCTCTAGCTACAATAACTACTGCGAAGGTGACTTTGTTGGTTCTGCTCTTTAAACCATATCGCAAGGGAGTAACGGATTGACGTGATGCATGGATATAGTTAAAGATCTGATGGTGACATAGGCTACTTTTTATCCCGAAAAATCAAAGAGTTCCCACGGGATTTTTAAAAACCTGAATCCGCGCGAACGAAGTCGCAGGCATCAGCTAGTATTTATTCTATAGAAATATAAACTAACACTTAACAACACTTATTTTTATTTGAAGAGTAGGTCCCTTCCAAGTAAAACACCATTAGTTTTAATAATTAAATGTCAAATGCCAAGTTAGCATTTTTAAATTTTTTATTCAGATACAAGTCAGCCCTTGACTGCAATTTCACCTGATGGTAAGCTAATGGATGGCATTCTAAGATGGAAGCGGGCTACCCTAGAAGTATGACAGTTTTTATTACCTTTGGTTTCTACACGGCATCGTATCGGAACGCTAAATCGCTTGGCGGCTCGACTTTGCCAGTAGGGTGCTAACTAGCCACGGCCCAAGCCTCTCACCAGAAGAACAAGGAGATCTGTAAGGCGAACTTGAGTACTTAACCGATATAGTTAAATGGATTACCAAGCTGCAGTGACGACTGGAAGGGCACATAGTTCAAAAACGTTGGGATCCCAAGGGCCTCGCACCGTAAAATGCAGTGTTTGGAAGACCCTTACTGGATAGAGGTCATCCAGTGGGGGTCGACGTTCAAACGAGTTGCAGGCAGCCAATGGGTTCAGGCGGCCCAAGACCGTAACGCGTGGACCCTACGAGAGGCCTATTGCAGTGGACGTCTATCGATTGATAATGATGATGATAAAAGTCCAGACAATAGCAATTAAAGGTTTGATTGTAAAGAACTTTTAATGTATTGCAATAATAGGGCTGCATGGAAAATATATCGAGAGGGAGGCTTTTCATTTCATTGTTTGAATCTATTGAGCGGCAATGCTCTATTGGCCGTACGGTGACCATGATTTGCCGAAAACAAATCTGATTTTTTTTATCCACGGTAGACTTACCGTCTTGCCCTTATGCTTGATAGAAAGCAATTTATGAAGTATTGGTTGGAGCACGCTTGCCTAGAAGAAGCCCGTATTTTTGCCATGAATGTACCTTATTGAAGTAACGTATGCCGCGCCGCCGGATCGAAACAACTTATAACGTGTCCAATCTAAGAAAAGGAAATCGTTTCCCCATATCGACATCTTATTAAAAATTTCAATGGATTTTTCCTGCAAAATCCGTTGAAAATATACCAGTTACCAAGTTCATACGAACAAGTCAAACTAATCAAAACCTTTTAAAGAGATTCGTCCCACAAAAGCAGTAAGCTCCTGGTCACCCACACGTCCGATAAAAGTGACTAGCTATTGCCCGCGACGTCGTTCACCTGGTTGGTATCCCGTTGCTCCGTTGTAACAAAAGACAAACAATTAAACCAACAAACAAATACACTTTCGCTTTCATTTTCGCAGTGATTCGCTTTCATTCCAGCTGACAAGTGATTTCACGTGTAGTTGCGCGTCCGCTAACGTCCCACATAAGAAGTAAACTTCTGGTCACCCGCACGTCAGATATAAGTGATTCGCTTTCATTCCAGCGGACGGACGGCGCGTAGTGATTTCGCGTTATCTCCGCAATTGCTGCAGATGGCCTGTAGTTGTACGATCGCTAATCGAACCCGGCCGGCTCGAGACAATACTGTTCCCATTATTTTTGCTCAAAATCATTCCAACGAGGGATGTCTGTCCGTCTAACCGTCTGTCCGTCCATCTATCACAAACAAGGTCATCATCTTCACCATCTCGACCCATTGTCAGTCCACTACTCTATAGCAGGTTACACACATCCAGATTTGATTTTAGAATTGTCAACCCCCCCCCCCCCCCCCCTCCCCGCCCACCGGCCCCCCATCCTCAACACCCCCTCTCGCGAGAATCTGTCTGTAGCACCTAAGAAGAAAACTCTATGTACTTACCTGTTTAATGTTTATAGCATTTACATACATAGAGTAACATTGCAGGTGAATTTTTCAAACAAAATATCAAAAAGCATCGGGGTGAAATTCAAACAAACACATTCGGAAACACTCCTTTGTAGATCTATTGGCTTTTGGCTTCTCAAATGTTATTTATTTACAAATATTCTGCCACGTTTAAAAGTGTTTGAGTTAAAATTTGCCCGTTTGCTTTGTAAATGTTAGCCTTTTGTGAATGTTTCTATTTCTGTTCAGGTTAGATAAATAATAGTTTTTTGCACGCGAGTGCTCACAGCTGAGTAAAAGCTGAAAATATGGATTGAATGCCTTATCAATACACACTAATACAGTTTTAAATCATAACTAGCTTATGCCCTCGTGGACTACATAAACAAACTCCTATTTTACCCCCTTAGGGGTTGAATGTTTCAAAATCCTTTGTCGGCAGATGTCTACGCCATAAAAGCTGTCTGCATGCAAAATTTCAACCCAATCCGTCCAATAGTTTGAGCTGTGCGGCCAGTCAATCAGTCACTTTTTCCTTTATAAATATATTTCAACTGGCTTATACCCGTGACTTCGTTCGCGTGGACTACGCCAAACCACTATTAATTAACAGGGCTCTCTCCGTCACTCGCTTCATACAATCGTAGTTCCAATTTCATTTGAATATTAGTCCATGAAAATTTGCAGACATATTCTAGAAACTAATATCTGTGTCTGTGGTGTTTTAGATTTTTCTAAAAATATGTAGTTTTAAAATGACAGGGGCTCAAAGATATGTATGTAAATTTTTAAGACCGCGCATTATAAAACCGAATATTTTAACAGAAATCTGAAAAACCACAGACATAGATATTAGTTTCTAGAATATGTCTGCAAAATTTCATGGACTTTGGTCGCTTAATATTCAAATGAAATTGGAACTATGTTTGTATGAAGCGAGTGACGGAGAGACCCCTCTTAACCACTTCTAGGGGTTGAACTTTCAAAAAGCCTTTCTTAACGGATGTCTACGTCATTGTAGATCAGTCCGTCCGACAGTCATCAAAGTCTTAGGTAAAAGGTAAAATCATTTAGGTATTCATAAAAATTTAAATACCCCCCAACACAAAAACCTCCATAAGAAAACTTGAAACGAGCTGATAACTTTCAAACGGGTGAACCGATTTTCTTCGATTATAGCTAAAAACACTCTCGATCAAGCCACCTTTCAAACACAAAAATACTAAATTAAAATCGGTTCATACGTTTAGGAGCTACGATGCCACAGACAGATACACAGACACACAGATGCACACGTCAAAATTATAACACCCCTCTTTTTGGGTCGGGGGTTAAAAATAGGTACCATTGTACACTTTTTGATTGTCAATTATTGGATTTGTGAGATAATGATGTAGAACGAACGCTACGAAGACTTTTTACTTTTATACATTTTAAAGAAAGAAAGAAAGAATAATTATTTATTTGGTGCAACAGAAAGTACAGATAACGTAATAAAATTGCTCGAAATAAGATGCGTTTTGTGTAGCACCAAAATGGACTCCACTCAGCATTTGCTACGCCTGTGTCAGAAACTGGTCTTCCGTGGAGCCAGAAGTTTCGGACAGTATAAAAGGTAAGATAGAATATAAGTAAGTACAAACAATTAATAAATAAATAAATAAACGCTTATTTCAGACGTTTCCATCCATAGATTGTTAGTATGTTAGCAACAATTTTTCCTTAAATGCTAAGTTAGTGTTGTTAGTTTATTTGTAGGTGCAATTCCTTATACTCGCCCAAATAGCTACCTCCACACAGTGGTGTATACCTTCCTAAAGTATAACATTTAGATAATAATCGAGCATTTAGAGTGAACATAAAAGGAGCCAAAGTCAAGTCGATGTAAACTTAAACCAGAAAGTTCGCTAACAATCCTCGTTGTGTACTTTGGGGAAAATTGGAAAAATGGAAATTTTATAATACGACCAAGTTTTCCATACGATGAGCGTCTATTTATAAATAAAATGCGAGGCTTTTATTGAATATCCCGAATAGCTCATAATAATTCATACCTTCACAAATATTGATGGCAGTCTCATACTTATCTCAATTTTTCTTTTATATCATCACTAGCTGATGCCCGCGACTTTTCCCGTGGATGTAGGTTTTTAAAATCCCGTGAGAACTCATTGATTTTCCGTCCAGTGTATTAAATCTATCTCAATTCAAAATTTCAGCCAAATCCGTCCAGTAGTGAAAAAGTAACAAACATCCATACATCCATCCATACATACAAACTTTCGCGTTTATAATATTAGTAGGATTTTGCAAAACAAAAACTATTATTCAATACCAGCATGAAGTAATTGAATATCTCTACCTACATTATGTTAAACGTATATCTAGAAGTTTCTGTGGTCTATAGATACTGGGATATTTTCATTGAAATAATTCTCATAATAATTAATTAATTAATTACCCTTTCATTAAAATTAATATTCATTTTACAGGGTTGCGGTTTCCACCGAAACTTGGTAAGCCAATATTCTTTGAAGCAACTCTGTAATTGTACGCAAAGAATTATTATTAGGAAGAGCTTTTAACACAAATTGTTGTAAGGTGAATTATAAGGATGGTGTACCTTTTTCTCTATGTATGGAATTATAATAATAATGTTCCTCGTAACCCAATTTCGGCCCCATAAATTCGGCAATTCTCTAAATAAATATTATTTCAAAAAAAACCGGCCAAGTGCGAGTTAGACTCGCGCACTGAGGGTTTCGTACTGAGGTAATTTATTATTCACTAGCTGATGCCCGCAGCTTCGCCCGCGTGGATTGGTCAGATCCCCTGCAGCATCAGGATTGAGGAGTTGGAATCCAAAATGAAACAATGTCGCAAAGATCCTCTATCGATTAAAAAAGAAATGACGCAAATCGGTTCAGAAATCTCGGAGATTTCGGTGTACATAGGTAGAAAAACACAACTCCCTTCTTGAAAGTCGGTTAAAAAAGTAGCCTATGTTACACCCTGGTCAATCCTCTACTTGTATGTGAAAATCCCGTTAAAATCGGTTCAGCCGTTCCGAAGATTAGCCTTTTCAAACAGACAGACAGACAGACAAAAATTTTAAAAACGTGTGATTCAGTTATGGTATCGTTCAAATACCCATATGACCTTAATATGTGGTAGTTATTTCGAAATTACAGACAGACACTCCAATTTTATTTATTAGTAGGTATAGATTGAACATTGAAGTGGCAATGGGCAGGGCACAAAGTTCGAAAACCCGATAGAGGTCCCAAGGTGCTGGGATGGTGACTTCCTGGAATGGAAGACCTCCCACTAGGTGGACTGACGACATCAGGCGAGTCGCAGGAAGCCGCTGGATGGCGGCGGCGCAAGACCGTGGCGTGTGGAAGTCCCTACAAGAGACCTAGTATGTCCAGCTGTGGACGTCTATTGATTGACGATGATGATTTTTTATTTACGGAAGTGGGAATCAGCTTGGGATTATATCATTATTTTATTGCAATTCTTTTTCTACTTTAAAAATAAGAAGAACTCTTGTTTTTCTCACTATAAAGATTTAAACCCCTAAATTATTTTCTTGTTGTTGGGTTTTAAAAGAAATGCTGCACATATTTTATTTTGCCAATGAATTCTCATGGCTTTAATTTAACCAAAAAGAAAGCTGATACTCAATTTTCTGTACAAGAATATTGGGAAACGAAAAGTTTAACGAGTAAATAAAATATGTTTTCAGCGACCGGAAGAAATAATATAGTATATTGTTCCTTCACTGAACATAATGTTCTTCTATTCGAATTTCGGCCGCGACAGCCATTCTCAACGGAAACTATCATCATGATCAACCCATTGCCGGCTCACTACTGAGAACGGGTCCCTCTCGAAATATTCAAACTAGGCCACGTATCCCGCAACCAATTAGGTAGGTCATAAAAACCACACAAAATAAACATCTTTTCTTCAAAGTAGGTATATAGTTCAAAGCTTCTGAGCTGTAAATTTTATTGATAAGCCCGTGGAAACTTCTCGAAAGCGCACATTCCCTGTTATTGGACTGAGAAATTTATTCCTCGTGATTCTTCCAACATTCGCGCTTGGCAATAAATTCATCCTAATACTTGTGACACAATTTAGCAAGCATACAGTTAGGCGAGATCGTAGATCACTGCTACCTAGTGCCTAACAAATCATGAGATGGGTAGGTAAACAAAAGACTAAAACGAACTCAACTCCAAAAATTACAGGTGTGTCCAAGATGTACCTATGTACACCTATGTACCTATGTATGTGTGTATGTGTACCTATGTGTATCCAAGATCCAAACTCGCCGAATAGAGACCGAAGTCTTAACGGCTATCACTGTTTTTAGAATTCCGTACCTCAAAAGGAAAAAATACGAAAACCGTGAATTTCTAATTACGTCACAAAAAAATGTGATCAAGATTAGAGTAATGGAAATTTGAATACCTCTGAACAGAACGTCTAAAATGTAAGTAATAAGTATACCAGTATATTTTAATCTAATGAAAGATAATATTCCAATAATAAAGATAATTTAGAGAAAAGAAAAGATTTAATACAACTAGTTCTTTAATTTGAAAGAGGAAACGTTGGTTTTTAGTTTTAAAACGTTTAAATACAAGCGTGCCGTCGACATGGCGGTAGGTTTTGTTAACAGTCAAAGCCCAACCGTATGATAACTAAACAGTGTCACTGCAGTTCAGTGGTGTTTTATGTGTAGCAGTGAAATAAATTCAAGTATCCCCTTTATAAAGAGGCTATTAACGTGGCACTGTGTGACGCGGGTAATTATGTTATTTAAAATTTTATACTCGGTAAGTACTTAGTCGCTGTGAGAGACTAACTACCGAGAACTATTTGACTGTTCAATAAAAAAAACTGGCCAAGTGCGAGTCGGGCTCGCGCACCGAGGGTTCCGTAGGCCTCGACTGCGATCTCACCTATTGGTAAGTGATAATACAGTCTAAGATGGAAGCGGACTAACTTGGAAGAGTCATAGCAGTTTCTTTAAACCCTTCATACCTACCTACTCCTAACCGGTTAATACACGGCATCGTTCCGGAACCGTACCGTATTAGGGTGGTAACTAGCCACGATCAACCACCAGACCAGACCAGAGACAATTTAGAAAATATAATTTTTCTAATTGTACCTGCCTGGAATTGAACCCAGGCCTTCCATATAATGTAAGACCACCGCTTACCACTGCATAAGGGAAGTTGTCAATCTTAACTAGGTACTGTACTATCAACGCTTTTGTCGCCCTTCTATACCTAAGCTTTTTTTCGCCCTCCAATTATGCGTTAAGCTTGTACCAGCAGTGGGTACGACAATAGTGCAACGGGTGGGGTTTGAACCGCCGACGTTTCGGAATTCAGTCCGTTCCTCAACCGTTGAGCTATCGAGGCTCTCTTTAGCCTCTTGATCAATTCCCGTGATATGATATTACGCTCGGCGGGCAAATTGATTGGATCGATCACACGTAACTCGATTTGCCCGTTGGTTTGAGAACCAATATATCCCTGTTGGTCTTGCCAGGTTAATATTAATTCCACTTTCAGGTACATAACATTGCCTGAATATTATTCCTGCTACAATTATAGCTAGAGAAACTCTTCTAAAAAAAGTAATAAAGAATGCGTGTAAAAGAAAGCTTTTAAAATTCTCGTGGGAATTCTTAATTTTCGTGAGATAAAAAGTCTGTCTTCTGGATGCATAAGACGGGGGCAAAACGGGTATCAAACATAATTGAAAATCGAAGAGTTAACGTAGGATTTTTAAAACTCCTAAGTATATCCACGCGGACGAAGACGCAGCCATATCTTGTAATAATTAATATACATGTAAAAAACAGTTATTAGTTTACAGCCCTAAACTCCCTCAAACGTTTCATTTTCGAAAAGGACTCCATTCTCAAAAAAAAAACAATGCCATATTACAAGACCCGCTTCTACTTTGCTCAAATGGAAATTCTAAAATCTTTTCTTGGGTTAATATCAGTCAGTTAAATCTTCGTGTGTCATCAAGAGATATAAAAAAAATCCTGACTGACTCAATGACTAACTCATCAACACCCCACCCGAACTCTCGGACCAGAAATCTGAAGCACAGAGGTTTCCTATAAGGGTAAGGAATAATGTCAGATTTTTCAAAATTCTCATCACGGAAGGCGGTCGCTAGCCCTTTTATATGAATAAATATTTTAAATATAATATTTTACACTAGTGCTATGTTACGTGGAATCTCAGATATATCCTCAGAGCCGGCGGAGAGAATTTATGTGTTCCCGCAACTCTCCTGTAGGATATAACTCTCCGTCCAGTGCGGGTACGGTGAAAACTATTGCAGTACAGAAGAGGTTCTAATTATATACACCTGTAGCACGAAAAAGAGTTTATTACACTAATTATTTTCTCTAGACATTGTTTTAAACGAACCTTTTTAATAAAAAAGTAAACCTTTAATTAAAAACCTCTTCTTTTTTGATGTCGAGTGTTTGGGATTAAGGATTAAGGATTGCCTTATTAGTAACAAAATATTACTACTGAAATATTTTAATTAAGTACATCTTTATATTTTATACCAGCGATGATAGCCCAGAAGTTAAGACTCATTTGGAGGCCGATGGTTCAATTCTGGGCCGCACCTCTAACTTTTCGGAGTTATGTACAGTCAAAGGCCGTAAGTCGCTTAGCACCTTAATCATCATACTCGCGTGGCACTGTTATGCACATGAGTTGAGGTGTATAGGTGTGTGTGGCGTGTTTATAGAAAAAGGTCATAAGGGCGACAGGTTTTTGATGCAATAGTTTCGCGGAATTGCTACTCGAATTCTGAGGCCAACCATACGTTTTGAGCAATTAAATATATTATTTGCTTCAATCCACCGACCGCAAATCTTCAGTTTTCCCCTCCACTTTAGCCTTCAAGTAAAGGCCGCTGCTAGAAAAGCATAGCATCGTAGGCTCATCACTTGACAGCCAGGTTTGATTGCCGACAAATGCTAGTCTATGAAGTCAAAACCAGTCAAGTGCAAGTCGGCCTCGGGGTTCCGGTTCAGGTTCATGATTTTAGGCCCATGGGAAGTAACCTATAGGTTTTGATTCCCTTGAAGAGTCTTGGACAGACACGACAGACGGACAGAGAGACAGCAAAGCGATCCTATAAGGGTTCCTTTTTTTCTCTAGAGACATGGATCCCTAAAAACTGATGGTACAGTAATGTTTTTAAATATTTCTCATTCAATTGAGTAAAACTTTATTATTGTAGACCATTTAAAAATATTCTAGCGCAGAGCCTTAAAATAAAACTCAGAACAGCATGTTGAAAACAACATGGCGGTTAAAAGTTCGGCTGCGGAGGTAGGTACTCTTGGGCGAAGTTTACGCAAATTGCTGAAATTTTTCCTGTAACTTCATACTTGTATCTTTTTAATGTAATGCACATAAAAGCCTTTTGGGGCCGCTTTAAACAATAACAACTTGTTCGGGTGTGTTTTCTGTGCTTACTGGGTTTTAAAGTGTTGTTCAACTAAACTACGGCCAAACTAAGAACACTCAAATTCAAATTTCTTTTTACACGACTGCGGCAAAATTAAAACAAGATAAAGTTGAAAACTAAAACCCGTCTGCGATCGTCTTAATAAACGCTGAAATATTATAGTAAAATTGTTTTTCTGTCGCTTGGTTTAATGTTGTAGTACATTTATATTTATGAACTCAGAATTTTCTCCTCTTTCATATGACACCCCACTCGATACAATAGCAAAAAAAAATTTTGAGACCCCCACTTTTTTCATGTAGCATCGGTTTGGTCAATTTTTTTCGTATAAAATGTAGCCTATGTCACCCGGACCTTACGACGAATCGATTGACACCTCATTCATCAAAATTGGCCCAATTTTGGCACCACACACCACGCGTCCCATTTCATATTTTATTTATTTTAAGTTATATTTTTGTTGGTACCAAATAAACAGTTTTTCTTTCTTTCTTTCTAGTTTAGGCGCTACGGTGGAACACACAGAATCTGGATACAAACATACATACCCACATACATACATAAATACATAGACTGCTAAAATCCTTACCCTTCCTTTTGGTTTTGCCGCAGTCGGGTATAAACTAAAAAGAGTAATGATTTTAGCAGTCTATGTATATTAAGTATTTTTTGCAATAAAATTAAACTTTTGCAATTACGTTTGAATCGTCAAATGTTGAACCACTGGTTCTGAAAGCCTTTCCTACCGAGAAGACCAGCAAGAAACTCAGCGGTTGCTCTTTTCAAAGATTTGATATGCACAATGTTATGCCATGTATATGTATATAATATATCCCGCCCTAAATAGATAGATTTTTTTTATTTAGATACAAGTTAGCCCTTGACTGTGATATCACCTGGTGGTAAGTGATGCAGTCTAAGATGGAAGCGGGCTAACCTTGAAGATAGCAGTTTTCATTCTGACTTTGGTTTCTACACGGCATCATACCGAAACGCTAAATCGCTAGACGGCACGGCTTTGCTAGTAGGGTGGTAACTAGCCACGGCCGAAGCCTCCCAGCAGAGCAGACCAGAAATTGAGAAATTATAAAATTCCAAACTCCTGCCGGGACTCGAACCCGGAAACTCCCACTAATAAGACCACAGCGCTTACCACTAGTCAGGGAGGCTGAGTGTAATCCATACTATAGGCGTCACTCAGAAAAGCAGGTATTATTTAAATATTTTTATCGAATTATTGGAATGTCCTCTCCAAAACCAACACAAAAAAAACACAAGTTTAATGTG
Source organism: Maniola jurtina (assembly GCF_905333055.1). Taxonomy (NCBI): domain Eukaryota; kingdom Metazoa; phylum Arthropoda; class Insecta; order Lepidoptera; family Nymphalidae; genus Maniola; species Maniola jurtina. Next base: position 538,227 of record NC_060046.1, read on the forward strand.
TAAGGTTATCCGAGAGTTTTAATCTAAACAAACTAATGCCAAAATAAATAATTTAATTAGAGCGTGATTGCTATCACAACATCTAATTATTCAGTTCACAATCCAAATACCGAAAATATGCGATATCGCTCCGAATCTCAGAAGGAGACTGAACTAAAACCTTCGAAACACCCGTATTTATGCAAGTTCAATCTTGTTGGCCTCCTAGCAACAGATTGTATGACATCGAATGAGCCAAATATCGATTTTATCAAACTACCTGCATTAGGTAAATTAATAATTTTATATTATTTTTTGACAACTCAAATCAATTTTTAAAAATAACCTTACAGTTCGGCCGTCCTGAATTTAACACGTCCTCGTGTTTCTAATCAATCTTGTCATGTCAGTCGCGGGCTTCCTTGCCCTAAGTCAAATCCAAATCATGGGCTATCCTGCCCTCCGTCAAATCATTAAAACCTACCCTTGAACTGCCGAACTCTCAGTTTTAATATCAAGTCAACAATAAATCCAAACGACTAACTTCTCATTCGATGTATACAAAATCTGAACCACTCATTGCAAATTACTTTCCAATTCACAAAAGACTAAATTCTTAAAAAAAAACTAAAAATTTTAATCACCAAATCAAACTCAAATAAAAATTTTAATCAAATGTGGGTATTTTAAAAAAGATACCAAAGCGAAATTAAGGCAACGTGAGACACGTCCCGCTTCTGAATTATAGGCGTCACTCAGAAAAGCAGGTATTATTTAAATATTTTTATCGAATTATTGGAATGTCCTCTCCAAAACCAACACAAAAAAAACACAAGTTTAATGTGTAAGGTTATCCGAGAGTTTTAATCTAAACAAACTAATGCCAAAATAAATAATTTAATTAGAGCGTGATTGCTATCACAACATCTAATTATTCAGTTCACAATCCAAATACCGAAAATATGCGATATCGCTCCGAATCTCAGAAGGAGACTGAACTAAAACCTTCGAAACACCCGTATTTATGCAAGTTCAATCTTGTTGGCCTCCTAGCAACAGATTGTATGACATCGAATGAGCCAAATATCGATTTTATCAAACTACCTGCATTAGGTAAATTAATAATTTTATATTATTTTTTGACAACTCAAATCAATTTTTAAAAATAACCTTACAATACTATCCATACTTCCATAGTAATATTATAAACCAATCCCGGGGACGGACACAGGTTACTTTTTATCCCGGAAAATCAAAGAGTTCCCACGGGATTCCCAAAAACCCATCCGCTTAACCGATTTGTATGAAAGGTACCGAGGTAGCTTGCGTCCCTGTAATTGACATAGGAAACTTTTTATCCCGGAAAATCAGGATGCCCGCGGACGAAGTCGCAGGCATCCTCTAGTTTTGTCTATAAAGGTTCATATTTTTCGCACTCACGTAAGGTAAAATATAGTGCCCTTTATCTAAGAGGAGAATAGAAAGTAAAGTAACGTAATACAACAATAAACATTCGCAACCTGAACCCCCATTCCCCGCAGACGTGTATGACGTCATTGAATCCAAGTCGATATCCCACGTAACGATGGTAAGTCCCTAACATTTCATAACTTCGCACACGGATATAGGACCTACAAGAATCTACGAAAAAAAGAAAAATTCTGATTCGTCTTGGTATGAAGGACATTCTAATCCAGTGTTAGATTACGCAACCTGTCTATTTCAAGCTAGAGGAGATATTAAGGATTCGGGAGGAGTCTGTTATTTATTTGAATAAGTATTACACAAAAAAAAAACTGAAACTCTAGGTGCAATGTTGACGGTCAGAGTCTGGCATCAACATGTCCAACCCAACTCTTGTCTAACTGATAGTAGGAACGTCTCATCTAGAGCATGTAAGTCTGTGTCGGTCTGTTATGCCGGTCACGCTGCCCGGTCTCGCTGACGGATTGCCGGCTCGCGCGGCATACTGAGCGACGGACAGTTTCATACAGATAACACTGGGATTATGACAAATGTAGCCATACCCAACTCTTGTCTAACTGATAGTAGGAACTGGTCTCATCTAGAGCATGTGAGTCTGTGTCGGTCTGTTATGCCGGTCACGCTGCCCGGTCTCGCTGACGGATTGCCGGCTCGCGCGGCATACTGAGCGACGGACAGTTTCATACAGATAACACTGGGATTATGACAAATGTGGCCATACCCAACTCTTGTCTAACTGATAGTAGGAACTGGTCTCATCTAGAGCATGTAAGTCTGTGTCGGTCTGTTATGCCGGTCACGCTGCCCGGTCTCGCTGACGGATTGCCGACTCGCGCGGCATACTGAGCGACGGACAGTTTCATACAGATAACACTGGGATTATGACAAATGTGGCCATACCCAACTCTTGTCTAACTGATAGTAGGAACTGGTCTCATCTAGAGCATGTAAGTCTGTGTCGGTCTGTTATGCCGGTCACGCTGCCCGGTCTCGCTGACGGATTGCCGGCTCGCGCGGCATACTGAGCGACGGACAGTTTCATACAGATAACACTGGGATTATGACAAATGTGGCCATACCCAACTCTTGTCTAACTGATAGTAGGAACTGGTCTCATCTAGAGTATGTAAGTCTGTGTCGGTCTGTTATGCCGGTCACGCTGCCCGGTCTCGCTGACGGATTGCCGGCTCGCGCGGCATACTGAGCGACGGACAGTTTCATACAGATAACACTGGGATTATGACAAATGTGGCCATACCCAACTCTTGTCTAACTGATAGTAGGAACTGGTCTCATCTAGAGTATGTAAGTCTGTGTCGGTCTGTTATGCCGGTCACGCTGCCCGGTCTCGCTGACGGATTGCCGGCTCGCGCGGCATACTGAGCGACGGACGGTTTCATACAGATAACACTGGGATTATGATAGATGTTGCCGTACCACACTCTTGTCTGATAGTAGGGGCAGAATTGGGCTTATCTAGAGCAAGCGAATCTTATTCTTATGAGTAGTTAGGTACATAATAAAAAAATACATATAAAAAATAACTCCTGAATTGGTCATCCTGGGTAATAAATACTTACTATAATAAAATCTAGACAGACGTTTAAAATGCGGATTTGATAACAATTTCCTAGCGTTTGGTGTTATAGGTCATTTAGTCATTTAGTCATTTATTTCATGCTTTCCAATATTTTAACATAATTTATAACAATAACAATTACAGTAAATGTTTAATTATTATTTTACAATGTCAATATAATTAATAATATAATTAGTCCTTCATAGTCGCTGTAATACAACTTTATTAATAGCAGTTCAAATTTTTTCTGGTTCTATGTTGCCACCCCTATTTGAGTTGTAATTTAGTACAAAACTAACAAATAAATAAATCAAAAAAGTAATACTTAAAGATATAACTTAGTTTAGTTATTCATTCGGTTAGTGTCCTATATTTACGAAGAAAGTAATTTAAGATCACGAAATAGTTTTAAAACTGTTTCCGGTCGTTTAGAAGTGGAACTTTGTAAACTGTTGCAACTGGGAGCGGGCCGCAGACGGCAAGTTTTTAAACTAGAGTTAGCGGTTCCACCCCGACAGTCTTTGTTTGGCGGCAGGTTAAATTTAACTACGAGCTTGATACTGAACGGTGGTGGCAATTACGTTGACGCAAAGCTTGATAGCCTAGTAGTTAGGACTTTAAAACTTTGGAACCTATTTGATGGACTGAAAACGAAGTATCTTTCGCCAACTTACAAGATAAGGTTAAACAGAACTAAAAGGTTGTAAATGCAAGTATAGGTATGAAATGTTAACCTTTGATTTTTTAAGTCTTAAATAAATTAATCTCAGGCCGATGATTTTTGTCCAATCTCAGTTTTTATCTAGTGCCTTGGTCTACAAAGTTTGGTGTAAAATATTCACTTTTCATTAAGTCTGTAATTAAATTAAAAAAATTAAAAAAACCCGACTACTTATCGCGGTACTGTCCATAGATAGCGCTAACCTAACCTAACCTAACCTAACTAAAATTGTTTTTCTGTCGCTCGCTATATTTTAACATTACCTATATTATATTTAGGTATATTTATGACCTCAAAATTTTTTCCTCTTTCATTTGATATCCCACTCGATACAATAGAAAAAAAAAATTTGGAAACCCCCTCTTTTTTGGATGTAACATCCATAAGGTCAATTTTTTCGTACAAGTTGTAGCTTATATCACCCAGACTATAATAATGAATCGATTGACACCTCATTCATCAAAATCGGTTCAGTAGTTTAGGCACTATGGTGGAACACAGTTAAATATAAACCTACATACATACATAAACTGCTAAAATCATAACCCTCCTTTTTGGCTTTGCTGTTACAGCAACTACTACAGTAGTCGGGTAAAAAAGTCCACTCCGTCAGTCTACGTTGGCCGTTATAAGAAATGAAAGCACAACTGTAGACCGTAATAGAGCAAAAATAAAAGAAAAATTTTACCTGAAAAAGCTAGGCCTCGGCAGTAAATATTCCGAGACACGGGCGAAAAGCAACACCGAATCTTCATCTCGGAACAATGTAAGTGTATCTTTGTGAAATAAAACTCATATTTGAACATCTGGTGGCGCCTCAATATCTTAGGCAGCAGGTTCTGTACCGAAACCACATTGACATATTACAACATAGATAGGTAGAGATGGTACGACAAAATAAACATTTGTTATGTTACGGCTACATTCAGGTTAACGTCATTACCAAATAACGCCAATTTTAAACGCCAAAACAAATATTAGCCATACTCATCATGACTAATATCTTCTCTTCCAATTCTAACTCTTCCAATTAAGCGTAAAGGTTGTGCTAGTAGTGGGTACCACAATAGTGCAACGGGTGGGATTTGAACCGCCGACCTTTCGAAATTCAGTCCGCTCCTCAACTGTTGAGCTATCGAGGCTAATTATCGCGATAAATAATAATCAACGCGTTAAACTGAGTGGCCACACATGAACGGTTGACGTCTAATGTCAATTGAATTGGGGTTAAAATCGTCTAACGCCAAACGGCATGGTGAATGCCGTTGTACGTTGATCGTGGCTACATCTACGTTTGGCGCGAATGTTGGCCTTTAATGTGACCGGGCCATAAGATAGAATCAGGCTTTCGGTTTACGCAAGTTCATCCGACATCTAGCTATCCTCAGGAGAGACTCCACAATCAATTGCATAGTTGACGCAGAGAAAAAAAAAGAGAAAGCTTGTGTGAATCTCGGGTTTGGTATACCAACGCGAACACTGCATGTTTTCCCTTTTTCCAATTTCTCGGGGCGTGCTCGGAGCGCTCCGTATTTATTATTATTTGTTTTCAATTGCAAAGTAATCTGCGGACTGTGCAGCTGCCGTAAGACGCCACTCTTTGGTTTTTGTGGCCGTTGGAAGGAAAATATTAAAACGTACTGGCGCCATGGGGCTTCCTTACAACACGACTTTACGAGGTGACCATGGCTTGGTCTCGCAACTACGACTACTTTACCGAGTTTATCATTGAATTTTACACTTTTCGTTTCTTTAAACTCGACAGAAGATTATTGTTCTAATATTAGATTAGAATATATTTAACCTTCGACCCAAAAAGAGGGGTGTTATAAGTTTGACGTGTGTATCTGTGTATCTGTCTGTGGCATCGTAGCTCCTAAACTAATGAACCGATTTTAATTTAGTTTTTTTTTGTTTGAAAGGTGGCTTGATCGAGAGTGTTCTTAGTAATTCTTATATGATCCAAGAAAATCGATTCAGCCGTTTGAAAGTTATCAGCTCTTTTCTAGTTACTGTAACCTTCACTTGTCGGAAGTGGTATAAATTTTTAATTTACACTTGTACTCTGTAGATGTACAGACACATTATCGCACTGTAAATTTTCATTCGGCTGTTTAATTTGCAATTTTATTTAAAAAATATTCGAGATATTTAAAACGAGAATACCTATGTTGTAAAATATTTTACTTTTATTACTAGATATTCATGAATTATCGATCTGCATAATATTATATTATCATTTAGATAGCAGGAGAAACTGACTATCATTTTAATGTTGAGCTCAAAAGCCTAGGTTTAGAAACTTGACACTTTGTATGTATATTTTCTAACATAACATACAGTCCGAATAAGAAAGGATTCTGAGAAGTTCCATTATTAACTTGCAGAGTTCTAGATAAAGGTGTTAGGTATATCTTGTACGATGGTACGGAACCCTTCGCATGCAAGTCCGACTCGCACTTGACGGTTTTTTTTAAGAAAAAAAATTGTCTCAATTTGCTATTAATCTTGGCTTTGCTCTTGGATTTTAATCGTTGCCGTCACGTTACGTTACAGTTGTCGTTAGATGCAAACCCCCTAATCTGGTATTGGCGCATCTTTGTTAAGTCTTAGTCAATTTCAAAATCGACAGAAATTGTCTCCTCTCCCCTGTTGGTGACGGTTATTTTTAATGGTTATTTTCACTGTTATTCAGACTTCACTGGTTATTCTTGTTTCGTTTTCAAAAGCATTGTTGTTTACTTTGTGTCTTTCCTATGGAATATCATGAAAACTGTCTTTACATTTTTTTCTTTTGCACGGTACCCTTCAGGTTTTTTTGACAGGAACCAAATGAATAAAAATTAAAAATAAAATGAATACGACGGACAGACGGAAAGATAGATAGACTAGAACAAAGTGAGCCTATACGGGTTCCTTTTTCCTTTTGAGGAACTGAACCCTTAAAAGACAGAGAGAGAGAGAGAGAGAATACAATACTAATTAAAAATCTCTATTTTTAACCGACTTC